>NW_027311923.1:102500-252500 GCF_040954645.1 Diabrotica undecimpunctata | reverse complement strand
ACAGAGTAGCAGAAACACATTGTTGGGGAACAGATGGTCAATGTCAGATACCAATTTTTAATCCATGTTAAACTTTTTAAAAAAGTGTAAACATGAAATTTATATGTAAAATGTAATGTTTAAAGTTTAATAAAGTGCTTATTGAAAATTCCCAATTTGCCGAAATGTTTAAGTAAAATTTAAATATTTTTATTTAATCAAACCGACAAACCCAGGAAATGAAAATGTTTCTATATATATATATATATATATATATATATATATATATATATATATATATATATATATATATATATATATATATATGTATATATATATATGTATATATATATATATATATATATATATATATATATATATATATATATAGGTACAAAAATGAAATAACAATAACTACGTAGCGACGTTGTATCGAGCTTGACGAGATTTTGACGAGTGTCCCAAAATAAATTCATTGTAGCGTTGGTTTTTGTGAGTGTGTGTTTATCTTCTGTATTGGATGTGTCTGATGTCCTGCTTTAGGCTTGTGCCTCTTCAGGACGTGTTTCCTTTTTTTTTGGTGGGTGTGGCACTGGGATTTTGGAAGTGTCCACTGGTGTTGCGGTGTTGTTGGTGGTTGTGCTGCTTTGCTAGTCCTGGACAATCGGGGGCGAAAGGGTTAGAAGTGAACGGTTCCTTTCAGAATATTTTTGGTCTAAAACAGAATTAGTAAATATATGAAATTTATATGTTTATTAATTTAAAAAATCAATTTAATTTTTGAGTGAATATCGCGACGCGTGAGGGCAGCTGTGGACTGGTACCTCGAAAAACGACGGGGTATCAATGTGCAATGGGATCGGAAAACCACAGAAAACCGATCCCCCCCCCCCCCCGTCGGTGTCAGTTCGAAGTGAACTTTCGGTATTATAATATGCGACGGTAATAGAGGGGAGTTGCCTCCTGTATATCAATGTATTCGTCAGGGAGCTCGTTGCTGGCGAGTTCCAGCAGAATAGTGGGTAGGAATGGGAGTTTGGGTTTAGGTCGTCTTCTGAATACATTGCCGAGGGACGAGCAGGTAGTTTTTAGAATGCTTTGGGCTCTGAGGTTTTGGCCCCGGATGGTGCGAATTGTATAACTCCTGCTCAGAGAGGAAAGCCTCTCATTGATGGGCTGGATATTCGACAGGCGATGAATGAGTGCAGAGGGATAGTCGCGTCGTTTTCTGTTAAGTTTACGTAAGATTCTTCTTTCCAGTGAGATTAGTCTATTGTTGAGGTGCTTTGGCATCACAGCACAGACGCAAGATCTGTACTCGATGACCGGTCTGATAAATGTTTTGTAAGTATGGATAAGTGTACGTGGTTGAGTGCGGCCGAATCTGCCAGTAAGAGCGTTGAGAAGTCCGAGTCGGCTCCTAACCTTACTACAGCTTAATGTTTGTGTAAACAACACGCCGAGGTAATCGACCTGGTTTCGGAGACGGAGTCGTTCTCCCCATAGACTCAAATTGTGCCTTTCGGTGATGATAGGTGTAATGTATTGGCTGCGATATGGGTGTCTGAAAAGGATCATCTGTGTTTTGTTAGGGTTAGGTGTCACTCTCCATCTCTGGCACCATTGTTCAACAAGGAGCAGATGATCTCGAGCGAACCTAAGTACAGAGTCGACGTGTGGTGTGGTAGTAAGGAGTGCCGTATCGTCTGCGTATAGTAAGGTAGTTGTATGTGTATATCTGGGATTGGGGAAGTCGCTGTTGTATATTGTGTAAAGTATTGGTGCCAACACGGAACCCTGAGGGACTCCCGCAGTGGGAGTGAAGGATGTAGAGTATCGATCACGCTCCTTGACTGTAATCCGCCGTTGAGAGACATAGGAGTGGATGAGTCTGACGAATGGAGTAGGTAGCCCGATGCTCACGAGTTTCTTGACCAGTCCCACATGCCAGACTTGGTCGAAGGCTTTTTGAACATCGAGGAAGATGCCTAGTGACAAATTGCCGTCGTTCAGACTTTGTGTAAGGTGTGTGACGATTTCAGTCAATGCCGTTTTGGTAGAGTACCCTTCTCTAAAGCCGAATTGGTAAGGTGGGATGATGTTGTGTTCTGTGGCGAAGTCTACGAGTCTTTCTTTAATGATCCTCTCGAAGACTTTCGCCAAGGAGTTCAGGAGAGATATCGGCCTGTAAGAGTGTGGGTTGGTACGCGGCTTGCCCTTTTTCAAGAGCATAATTGTATGTGCTACTTTCCAAGGTTTTGGGAAGTAGCAGAGTTTAAGAGTGGCATTGACTATGTTCGTCAAGTATAGAGTGACGCTCAGCGGGAGGTGACGCACACAGTTCCTGGCAATCTTGTCAGGCCCCGGTGCGTTTGATTTGCCGATTTGGCAGAATTGTATGAATGTTTGGTGATCCACAGGCGCCATGATTGGATGTTCATGGGGTGCCTGAGGGTCGAAAGGGGTTCTGAGCAGTCGTGTTATGTCTCTCACTGCGCGATCACAGAAGGCATGATCGAATCTCGGATCGTCTGGAGATACTAAGGTGTTCTGTAAGTGGGTTTTGAAAGCTTCTGCTTTCTGTTCGTTTGAGTTAATAATTTGATTGTTCACCACAAGGTGAGAAGGATTATTGGTTTTTTGTTTGGTTAGGCATTTGAATTTTTGCCAGAATTTGCCGCTGTCGCGGTAATCAAGACTGGAGGTCGCTGCAGCCCATTGTCTGGACTGCAGATTGTTGACCTGCAGTTTGATCGCCGCAGACAGACGGTTGTATTCTGTTTTGACGAGGGGATTGCGTATGCGTTGGAATTGACGGAGGAGACGTCTCTTTTGTTTGATTTTATCGATGATAAACTGAGGTAGAGGTGGTTTGTTAGGGTTGATTACCCTATTAGGGACCGACAAATCAACTGCTTGATTTATCAGGTTAGTAATTACCGTGATACCTCGGTCGATATCATCTGGGTACATAAAATTGCCTAACTCTGGAGTGTTATTTGACAAGTATGTTTGGAAGAGTTCCCAGTTGGCGCGTTTGTAGTCTCTTATTACTTTAGGAGGGTCAGGAGGTGGAGGATTTAGTATCTGTTCCTTAACCAGCAGAGGAAGGTGATCCGACGTTATAGAATCGCCCAGGAAGCATTCGTCAGCCAGTCGATCAATTAGGTCGTACGTGCATACGATATGATCGATGACTGACAGGCCCTGTGGACCCACAAACGTCGGTTCACGGTTACGAATGCGGTGTAGGGGGAGGTTAAGGAGCAAATCCGAGAGAACATTGCCTGCACGGTTCGATGCCGTGTCGCCATATCTGGTGTGTCTGGCGTTAAAGTCTCCTAGAATCATAGCCTTATTCAGGCTGGAGACGTAGTCAAACAATGTCTCGGACAGCGGTTGTAGAGGATGCTTGTAATAAGAGACTATGGTAACGGTCTCGTTATTGTCGAGGTGGATGTCAACTGCCAGGAAGTCTTCATCATTGAGAAGGATGTGAGGAGGAATGGTATGTGGGGAAAAAGGGATGCCATATTTGATCAGGAAGCCTATGCCGTGAGAAATTTGGCTTTTTGGACGGTGTAGTGTGCAGTATTCTGGGAAGATGGGATCATGTTTGGCGAGGGTGTCGGAGAGGGCAAGGATTTGAATATTGTAGTGTTGGAGGATATGTTTGATGAAGGGGCGTTTTCTCGCAACACCCTGGCAGTTCACAGCACCAATCGTACTGTCCATTAGAGGGGCAGGAAGGTAATGGACGCTTTGTTGCTATGGGCGACAAGAGTGCTCTTGTGCCCAAACATCAAAGTGGTAAAATGATTTGTAATGTCTAGGATAAGTTGGCGGCGGTCAGGAAGGAGGTTGATAAGGATGAGCGAGGTGAACTCCATGACCGTCTTCATGTCGGAAGTTAGTTCATATGGAGGATCTCGCTTTTCGGTTGAGATTGGTTGTGTCTCTTGAGGGGTCTTGGGTGTTTCCCTTCTGTGGGGGCATTTGACCGAATAGGCCGCATGGTCTCCGCCACAGTTGGGACATTTAGGTGATTGAGGTGTGGGACAGGCCGTGTATTTATGGTCTTGGCCACAGGTAGGGCAGCGGTACTGCTTTTGCGGGCACTCCGTAATGGTATGCCCGTTCTGGCTGCACCTGCCGCAGTATTTTGGAATGGGAGGAACTGGGTTTGCGTTAAGTGGTAATTCTACGTGTAGTCGGAGGCCGTCCATAAAGATACCTCTGGTCAACATCTCCGTGTACTTAAGTTCACTCGACGTGACCAGCTTTACGAACGTAGTGGGAAGGTTTGACTTAGATATGATCCTCCATAGACGAACTACGGGGATATCCATGTCGATATCCGACCTCACCCGTGAAGGCACGGGTGAGGTCGGCGTCAGAGTAGACTCTTTCGACTCCCTTGACGACGACCATGTATGTAGGTTTGGAAGAGCGGGTGGGATTTCTGGGTGTTGGAATGTGTTTGGGTGAGACGAGGACTTTAGGATCGCCCAGCGCATTAATGAGCTTACGTTGTAACTCGACATGATTTACCGGATGGAAGGTAGTTAAGTGTGCAATTTGGGTAGGAAGGACCTTGACAGTCGAGATTTGGTTGAGAAGGATCTCTCGAGTGTTTATGATGCGGAAGAAATCTCTTTGGGTCGATTTCTCTATGGGAATGTTGGTGATAGTATAATTGAAGGATTTGGGTTGGGTGGAGGTAGTGGCCTGGGATGCAGGGACGGAAGTTCTGGGAGTGGTGGTGGCGTTAGCGTATGATGCGGTTGTGTTTTGTGTGGAAGATGGGATGATAGGTGCGTGTGTTGGTTGTGGATTTCGGGTATTTGTTGGTTGTGTGTTGACTGTATTAATTAGTTGTGGAGATTGGATGTTTGTCGCTAAAGCGGCATGGGTGGATATAGGTTGGGAGGTATTGGTATGTATGGTGAAGTTTTGTTGTGGTTGTGTGGCTAAAGTGGTGATAGGAGGAGTGGGTGTATTAAGGATTGCAGATGACCGGGTGAGCTGCAGTTGAGCTATCAACCGATCGATCTGTTCTACGGGTAGGGTGGAAATTATATCTGACATAAAAGTGTCAGATAGGTTATTGGTGATATTGGATTGGGTGGTATCTGGGATGTGTAGTGTAGGTGGGAAGGAAGAAGTGATCGGTGGAATGGTAGTGTTGGTTGATGTGATTAAGGTCTGAGTTGCGGGTGTCCTTTGTGAGGGTAGCGGAGGGAAGTCGTAATTGTCGATGGAGGGCATGTCTTTGGAGTGTTGCCCAGGGTCGGGTGGTTCAGCAGGAATAACTCTGTTCGACCTGTTGGAGCGGGTCGACCTTGGCATATTCGAAGTGGATGGCTAGGTAAATTACACCCAGATGACACCTTTTTTCAAGCACCTTGTGCAATGTGCAAGATGGCTGGTAAGCCGGACTATACTTAACTATTTTGAGCTAGCGGTCCCCCGTAGATATTATAAATGTAATTGGTTAAGTGCAGATTTGTGCCGGCACGACCGTTCACAGACTCCGACGGAAGCTGTAAGCCCCGGCAACGGCCTGCGTGGATGGCTTCTTACGGACCACCCACTAAGCCTACACCGTGACCAGCAGAATCTCCGTCAGAGAGTACAAATCGCCGGTAGACCAGCAAAAAACACAGCACTTACCTTGTAACTCCAAGTATGGCCACGTGGCGACCACGTGGTTGGTTTCACCAGGTTATCTCTTCGTATTCGCAGCTTTGTACTTCTTGGCCGGCTTCCAGTGGTCAGAGCTTGGCTTTGTCTATGACAGCCGTCTGACCCTCTGCTATGAAAACCTAAAAACCTAAAAAGCACTAACACTGTACACTACGTACTCACTACGGCGAACGGACGAAAGGGGTGTGTCCTAAAATGCTAATGATCCTCTATTTATAATATCGCTAAAAGTAATGATTTGGCATTCCCACGGTAGTTATAATGGCTGCTTCGAGTTTGTGGCGTTGCATGACTTATCTATTACTATGGGAACTGCTGTTGTAGGTATGATGCAATAGGAAACTGGTATAGTAGGATCGTTTTAGCCTGTCGCATAAGTAATAAAAGTGTCTGTTCAGATTTGCCTCAGGTAGTCAGCGGTTCTCAAATTAAAAATGTACGGTTTTCTTAATTTGATAATACGACATTAGGGATTTTTTTAATAAAATAACTTTGTATTATGTTTTATAATAATTGAATATCATAATGTAAATTGATAAACATTGAGTATGAAATATACAGGGTCATTCACGCAACATGTTGGTTAAAAGTTTTCAAAGTTCTGGTCGTCACTAGTTTCTGCAAACTTGGAATAATGGGTTATGCAAAGCATTCTTCATTTTTTAAATATTTGCATTCTTCTAGCACTTCCGGTTGTACCGGAAGTCGCCATTAAGTTTCTTATTTTAAATAGAAACTGTACTTTTTGTTATTTTTTTTTAGAATCTACGTAAAATTCTGGATCGATTTTTATTGAGACACCATTCTCGAAAAAATAGCCGTTTTTGAGATATTTAAAGTTTTTGAAACATTTTTCATATTACACATGCAACTGCAAAAATTAATATTGTGGTTAATATTTATGCTGAAAAAACAAAAATTCTTTTTAAGCATAAAAAAATTTGCCAATGTTAATACTGGGTGTTCAAAATTTTGTATTATATTTTTATTTTTATATATTTTATAAATATATCTATAAAAATATATATCTATATTAATCAAAGACTTTGATTCCTACTTCCCACACACACCTTCCCAAACCCACCGAGGTAGGTTGTCCTCCTGTGGTACAACCAGCCCCGGCTTTCCTCCGCCCCCTGGTCTTTGGAGCCAGGTCTCGACTATTTCGCGGTATCACCCGTCAGGCAATGGGAGATTTCCGTGTATTTACATTTAAGTGGTAGGGTAGCCCATTTGGCTTTATCACTACCGGTCAAAGCAATTGTTCGGCGATCTAATGATAGTTGTGTGTGCCGATACTTGCTTTCCCTTTTCTGCGCCAAGTGCAGTCGAGAGCGAGCAAGCATTGAATCCTTTCATCCGTCGTATAATACCCAGTCATTCGTCCAGTCATGTCCTTAATGTACCTTACTTGCTAATCTAATTTTTTTGGTGCTTGCATTCAAAAGCGTCGTGCAGCGTGCCTCCGGCTCTCTCCTGCATGCGGTTTTTGTTTTATTTTTTTTTTGTTTTTTTTTGGTGGTTGGTACCCTTTTGTGTTAATTTTTCTATCTACGTGTTAATCTATGGACAGGTATCATCACTATCTGACTCGCTATCCGATTCATCTGAATCTTTATCATTACGAATAATTAAAGGTCTTACTTCATCAATAACTTGTTCTGTTTCATATGACTCTAAAATTTTGTAAAGTATGCTAAAGTATGCTCAATACATTTCCGCCATTGTTCCTCATCGACTGGGTTTAGTGCATCTTGCCAGAATTGTAAAACGCTGGCTTCGTCGGTGGTCTTACATTCATGTTTATCATAGTAGTTTTTAGTGATGAGCCACACCAATTCAATTGGATTGTACTGGAAGTGATATGGTGGTAGTCTTAGGACCTCATGACCATATTTTAGTGCCATTTGGACAACGACAAATGTTTTCTCAGTAATGTGTTCTTTGCACTTATTTAATGATTCAGATTTTAAAACTAGATGTTCGTGTTCTATATTTTTCTCCGACAGCTACTTTCTTAAGTCTTCTTTTTTCCAGCTGCTTGTGAGAAACTTTTCCTCCTCTCTGATGTGATACGAAGCATTGTCTAAGACTATTAATGACGGATTTTCCAGATTTTTTAATAATTTTTCCTCAAACCAATGTTCAAAAATATCGGCGTCTATATTTCCGTGGTAATCATCAGTTTTTTTTGTCGAAGAAAATATAAGACTAGCATTGGGTATAAAACCTTCCGTATTTCCTGCGTGCAATATAATATATCTTTTGCCATTACTCGCACTAGTACTCGAATAGCATTTGGTAGAATCATCTTGCCAGGATCATTTGGTATTATTTCCTTTCGCAAAAATCCACGTTTCGTCAAGAAACACAAATTGTCTGGCAAATTCGGAATTCTTGTTTTTTAAATAGTTTCTTATACATTTCCACCTTTTTCCAACAACATTGGACAGCTCGCTCAACACTTTACGATTATTGTTTTTTTTTGTATCTAAAACCCATAGCTTTTAATACTTTTGATAAACTGGTCAAACCCATATCACAAAGTTATCTGTCCTTTATTTTTTGAATAAGTGTCTTCCTTGTAACATGTTCTTTTGCTTTGTACATGTCATAAATGATATTTCTGATTGAGATTTTAATAGCTTGTGGCAAGTCGAGGGTTTTCGGATGCAAACCAATCCTTTTATTTTCCTTACTTAATTCCTCCTCACTCATTTTGCGAACTCTTTGCAAGGTCCGTTCTGAAATTCCACAAGCTGCACTTGTCCTTTTTTGAACTGCAAGTACTGATATAATTGGTCCCATGTTGATTTTTTCTAAAGTAAAATAATTTTCCACTTTCAACACAATTCGACGCTCACTCGGAGATAAAAACTTATATTTAGGTGTTATATCTTTTTCTTATACGTTATCCATTGTCACTATTATAATAATAAATATATAATAAATTATCATCACAAAGCATTCAATTTGCGTTTTTTCATGATTTATAAAAAAATTGTTTTGGTAGCGCTGATTTATCCTCAAGTACTACAACCGACCAGTAGGAGGTTCGGTACCACAAAGCAGGTAGAAAAGGGAAAGCATAACAGAGTGGCTGTAACTAGAGTCATAAATTATTTTTCGGGCGTTAATCCGAAATACGACAAGGTAAAACGACTTCACTATATTGTGAAACTTTCAAGTCAGAAACCTTTGGCTGGTTCAAGGTTACTATTTTCACATATAATAACTCCCCTCATTAGTGAAAAGTCGATGCCTTGCTTCGACTTTTGGCGTTTCCGATTTTTCTTCAATGTCTGTTGGTTCGTCTGGTCTTCTTTTAAAAGTTAACCCTTTAAATTTTTGTTTAATGGAATTTCGGCGAGGTAGTGCAGATGGAGGTGAGTTTTGTGGATGGTTGACTGCAATTCTCTGGAATATTTTGCGTCGACATTTACTGCAAATGTAAATCAAAGCTAAAATGAAAATTAGTAATAAAGACAATACGGTGTATAAATTCAAATGTTCGTCAATCAATGGTTGGTTTATAATTTGGTCGAGCTCTTCTGAATATTGGTCCAGCTTATGTTGTGCGATGTTTAAATCGTCTGCATTGATTTTATTGAGTTTTAATGCTTTTAGTTTTGGTATGCGGGATTTACCTTCGAAATGGTCACAGCATCTGTATGGGACATTAACTGGATGACTTCTCTAGGTGATATTTGAGTATTTATCTATTTGATCTCTGGCATGGACTCTAGTACTTCCAATAAATGCTGTACAATCGGGTAATAATCTTAAAATCGTGTTTAATTTGATGATCTGAGTAGTGACGTCTTTTCTTCCACACTTAATAGTAACTGGTAATGGATCGGAAACTGTTATTAACCATAAATTTCGATCAATTTCTTGGACATTGTAACCTTGTGCTAAAAATGTTGACATCTGACAAGTTTTTGGTAAAATGCTGTCTGGTTTTAACAGCTGGGCTTCACGCATGGCGACGCTGTCTATTGGATACGGAAGAATGTCTGTCTGAACACATTATTTGGCCTTGGCTAATAGGTTTGCATTCTCCTGTATTTCGAGGTAAAATATATGAAAGTGAATCATCATCTCGCGCTATGTATTTATGTACAGTAGAAAGTATATGATACAGGCCAGTTTGGTTATCTAATATTAGTATCTAATATAGGTGATATCACGTATAAATTTGGGGGTCGACTAATGGGATGGCAAGGACGAATGCAATTTTTGAATCAAGTTGATATGCTTTGGAGTTTTTTTTGTTACAATATACTGATTTTGTCTGTCAATTACTATTTGATGTATAAATGGGCAATGGCAATACATTATTTTGTAATGATGAGATTGTCTTTAGGGAGTCCATTAAGTCATTGGGGGAAATAATTGAACTGTGTAAGATTTTCAAGTGAGAAAATGCAATGGCGTTTAAAATGTCATTGAGGTAAGTTTCTAATAATATGTAGCTTTCCATTAATGATTCACACAAATCTAATATTTGTAATCGCGCCCGATAAAATGAGATATACTCAGCTATATCCATGAGGATGGTTTCAATATCATTTAGATCATTATTAAAGGTTTCTTCGTCTAATTGCAATTTTTGGATAGTATTGTTAAAAGGTTATGACTGAAGTCGTAACGGAGATTTGATTTTTTAAGAGGGTTTCAATTTTATGCTCATCTGTGGTTATTTTATTTATACATTGATTAAAGTATTCACCATCGAATGTGTCTAAATTTCCACTATTAGATTTCCAGACAGTTTCAAGACCGTTGATTAATCCGCGTTTTGGGCGTAGACTATAATAGGTACTTGTGTCGGCAATTATTTCTCTATATTTTACGTTCACAGAATTTGAAATTTATCCGATCAAGCTGATACGTGCTTGTACTTGGGCTTGGAAGGAGGGTTTTCTGGGTGTATCGGCATTAGTAAATTTATCTAACAGGTTTCTTAGAATTCTGTCGTTGTTGGATAATGTAGTTTTTATAGGGAGCAATTCCTTATAAACGAGTAACGTCCAATTGTCGTTAGATATACGGATGGTACCTTCTTGACTGAAAGAAGTCCATAGAATCTGCAAAGAAGAAATTTATTCAAAGTATGGTTTAAGTCTGTCAAAATTTACTTTAGAAGTTTGATTGGTTTGGGGATTTAGGATAATAGCAGAATTTGTAAATATTTCTTGGATTTGAAAGGGACCATTAAATAAATTATCCGATTTTGATTTATTTTGGGATTCTTTTACATATACCTTGTCACCGATTTTAAAGTTAGGTCGTTGTGTTGAAATATTTTCATCAAATCTTATTTTGGATTTTTCTTTTCCTCTTTCTGTTTTTGCTCTGGCTACTTTATAAAAGTATTCCATACGGTTATTGAGGTCTCTAACTTACTTACTAATTAGACTTTTTTGATTATATCAAGTTTCGGGTGGTCGTCCTGCAGTATGCCCAAAGATGAGCTCATACGGTGTGAACTCATGTGTTTTGTTTTTGGTGTTGTTGTAACATATCACTGCATAAGGAAGGATCGTGAACGGGTGATCATTGGGATTCTCGGCTTGATTTGCTCGGATCATTTCTGAGAGTGTGGCATGAAATCGTTCTATAGATCCATTAGATTACAGAAGATTTACACTAGAAAATGTTAATTTTATATAATAGATCGTGCATATATCCTTAAGTATGGCATTTTCAAATTCTCGGCCAGAGTCGCAGTGTATTCTTAAAGGTTTTCCGTAATGTTAGAAAGATAGGAGAAGTGTATTTGTTACGGTAACTGCCTTTTTATCATCTATAGGGTAGGCTTGAGTGAATTTCGTTAGTTCATCTCGAATGGTTAGTGCATAATTAGAGCATAATTGTGCATAATTTCTGGTAGGATATTCAAATATAATCCATTCGAATAGTGTTTTTGGAGTTTCTGTTATAACTAGTGGTCCACAATTTTTTTTGTAAATCTTAACCTGGTGACAAATGTCGCAGGCTTTTATATATTTTTCTACGTCCTTTGTTAAATTTTTCCAATTATATTTTTCTTTTATGCGTCTGACAGCTTCGTTTATCCCTCAGTGTAAGTTATTTTTGCCATTATGTTAATGTTCTAATATTTGTGGGATTTCGTCTTCACTTTCCTGTTTAATTACATTTTGGCAGATTTTTAATTTAAGTTCTTTATCCGCAAATATATAGGAAAATAGTTCTAGAATGGGAAGTTTGAGGTTATTTTCTATGCAATAGGTTTTTGATTCATCGAATTGTTACTGGTTTGCAAAAAGTATGAGAAATAAGTACGACATTACTCTTTCTGGATCAAAAGGTAATGGGATAATAAAATATGTTCGGATTTTTATGGTTTTACTAGATGCGATATTTATTCTTCTGTTACTATATTCTACATTTTCTTCGAATATGTCCTCTATTATTTTTTCGTGCAAATCCTCGAGTTTGTTCTGCCAAAAAAAGGTAACGATGTTCTTATGAGATTTGTCTAACAGTTCTGCATTTGATGTTTCTATCTTGGAGTAATCGATTATTGATTTTGTTCCATATAAATCAAGAAATTTTTCGAATTCTTCGGACATTTTTTCATGTCTTCTTCTGTATTCTCGTCTTCGTCTTCTTGAATCTCTGTATCATCTTTGTTAGATGCGTGCAATGAAAGTCTTGACTGGAAATTCGCACAGTCCTTAAAATGATTTATTTTTATTCTCGAGAGAACATCTGCATTTCGGTTGATTTTTCCTGATCGGTGTTCTATTTTTTATTATATTCATTAAGTTTTAGGCTCCAGCGCGCTAAGCGACTTCCGGGGTCTTTGATTGAAAAAAGCCATGTGAGAGGTCGATGATCACTATGATCAGTAATAAGATTGAATTTGCGACAGAAAAGATGTGGTCTAAAATGTTTTACTGCCTATACGATAGCTAACAATTCTCTCTCCATTGTGGAGTATTTTGTTTCGGTACTGCATAATATTCTTGAGGCATAAGCGATCGGCAGGTCGTTTCCTAATGGTCTCTGTGACAAAACGGCTCCAATTGCAAATGCACTAGCGTCGTCGGTAGTAAGTAAAAAGAGTTTTTCGAAATTTGGATATATGAGGATTGGGTCTGACATTAGAATATTTTTGAGTTCTTTGAATGCTTCTTTACATTCGACATTAAAGACAAAAGGGACATCTTTTTGAAGCAATTTAGTGAGTGGCTTCGAGATTTTGGCAAAATTTGGAATAAATCTTCGGTAGTAACCGACTAAACCTAAAAATGATTTAATTTGTTTAGGGTTCTTTGGTTCCGGGAAACTTTTTATGCATGACACTTTGGCAGGGTTTGTTTTTACTCTGTGTTCTGTTACAAGATGACCCAGGTATGCGACTTATTTTCTCAAAAACTTACATTTATCTGGTTGTATCTTCAGATTTGCCTTCCTTAATATTTTAAAAACTTCTGTCAGTCTTGAAATGTCTTCGTAAATGGTGGCTGAATAGATTATAATGTCAAATGAAATCGTAGGCTTCCACGGCCAGAGTCAGAATTATAGTTTATTCGTCTTCCGGGTTTGGACCGTGTCATTTGTGAGTGACCCAAAAGTGGGTTCATCTCGACGTTTCGCTACAATTGTATGTAGCTTCTTCAGGAGAACAAAAAAGAAAGAAAAAGAAACAAAAGACAGGAAGATGGGTAGTTAGCAACGGTAACTCAGTTACTCAACGCAACCAGAGGCGAATACTAACTACCAAGATGGGCATTTGGTCACAGTAACTCAACTACTCAACGCAGCCAGAGGTGAAAACCAAATGCCAGGACAGGGATTCACGTCCAACAGCTCAGAACACTAACGCGTCGAGAGGCAGGGAGTGAATCCGACGATTACTCCGCTACCACTCTATTTATAGTCGCGGTGACCTGTCGTGTCGGGACGTATCGGCACACTCCGTGGCGCGAACGTCAAGAAGCGCGCGCTGGCCAATCATGTGGCTGCATCGTGGTAGCGGGACCGGACGGCGGCTCTAGACTGGGATTCCAGATGGGAGACAAGTAGTATCCTTCCTCTCGATTGATATTATGTGGATTTTTTCGGATCTCTAGAGATTCGCGGATTTTCCTGGAATAAAAGAAGGGGCTCTTAGAAATAATATGAGTTTTTTCGAACAATATGGAATGACCGGTTTCTTGGCAGTGTTCTGCAACTGCAGAATGGGAGAAAAGACCTGATCGAATGCATCTTTGATGCTCTTGAATCCGAGTTTTGACGGAACGACCAGTTTCGCCAATATACACTTGTCCACATGAACAAGGAATAGAATAGACACCACAGGAAGATAGGGGCGGTAATGGGTCTTTAGGAGAGGGTAGATATTGTGAGATTTTCTTGGGTGGTCGAAAAGTAGTCCTGATACCTTCCTTGCGAAGAATTTTGCCAATCCTATCAGTGACACTTCGAATATACGGAAGAAAAGCCACAGGAGTATTACCCGAAGATTCTGAATTTGTCGTCCTAGGGTGTAAAGGGGGATGTAGATGTCGGTGTGTAATATTTTGAATTGTGGACTTGGAGTAACCGTTGGCGACAAGGGTTTTTTGCAGATGGCCAAGTTCTTCTCTAAGGTTGTCAGGTTCAGAAATCGAAATGGCCCGATGGATGAGAGAGTTGATCACAGAATTCTTTTGGGCAGGATGGTGGTGTGATGAAGCATGTAGGTAACGATTCGTGTGAGTCTTTTTTCTATAAACAGAGTGACCCAATCGGCCATTGGGCTTGGAGGTGACTAACACATCGAGAAAGGGAAGGGACCGATTATTTTCTACTTCCATTGTGAATTTTATACTCGGATGTTGTGAGTTAAGATGATCTAGGAAGGTAGAAAGGGTATGTTGACCATGGGGCCAGATGATAAATGTATCATCAACGTAGCGGAACCAGACTTTTGGTTTTAAGGGGTAAGATTCTAGGGCTAAAGACTCAAAGGCTTCCATGAAAATATCAGCAATGACAGGGGAAAGGGGAGAACCCATTGGTGTTCCAGATATTTGTTTGTAGAAATTGCCTCTAAAAGAAAAATATGTTGAAAGGAGGCATTTTTCCGCAAGATCTGCCAAAACCAAAGACTTGTTATCATTGGTCAAATGATCTCGCAGAACAACTAGAGAGTCATGTATGGGGATATTAGTAAATAGGGATGATACATCGAAACTGACGAGAATGTCTTGGGGATCGACCGTGAGGGAGGAGATTAAGGTGATGAAATGTGTGGAATTTCGGACATAAGAAGAGGTACGACCAGTATAGGTCTTAAACTGATTCGACAAGTACTTTGCGAGTTTGTAGGTAGGAGAGTTAATCGTAGTCACAATGGGACGAAGAGGTACGTTGTCTTTATGGATTTTGGGAAGACCGTAAATTCTGGGGCAGATGGAGTTTTTCGGAACTATGGATTTCTTAACATCATCGGAAAGATCGGATTGTTTGATGGCATGGGAAATTTCGCGTTCGACTCTAGGAGTGGGGTCTCGAGAAATTGTGTTATAACAGGATGTATCCCTAAGTAAGTCGTTTACTTTCTCTATGTAGGAAGGAGTATCCAGGATGACTGTGGCATTACCTTTGTCTGCAGGAAGGATTATTATCTCAGAAAGAGAACGGAGATTTTTGAGAGCTATGAATTCCTCACGAGATATATTGGAAGTAGGGATTTTGGCTGTATCAAGACATTTAGCGACGTCAAAGCGGATACGGTCGGCTGGAATTTTGGGAATTGTGCGGAGTGCCGCTTCCACATTTGAAACTATTTCTTCGGTAGGAATTCTGGAAGGAGTGATAGCAAAATTAAGACCTTTAGATAGAAGACTGCTTTCTGCACTTGTTAATTGGTGAGAAGAAAGATTAACGACGGTGTTAGTAAGAGGTGGAAGAGAAGTAGAAGTGGTGGAATGTGATTTTTTCTTAGATACAAGGGATTGGAATTTCTTTTTGTGAGTTTCGTTGCTTAGAAGAAGGATTTTATCGGCTTGATGATAGGAAATGCGGTCTAAAAGTGACCAATCATCGACACTAAGAATACTGGAGAGTTCAAGATGCAGCTTAAAAAGTTTTTGGGATTGAAAATTAAGGGTTTTTCGAATATGTTGAATCCGTTCACGAAGTAGAGATAGGCTGGCTCGATGTAGAATTCGGGAAGAAGATGAAGAGGAAATGTGATGTTTTAGAACAAGAAAATTGGGAACCAAGTTATTATCACGACATCTAGAGAGGAAGGTGAGCGAAGAAAGTAGAGATGAAACTTTAGAGCGAAGATTGGAGAACTCTGAGGTTTTGCGGAATATAACCTCCCCGTAGAGGTTGGTCAAATGAAATCGTAGGCTTCCACGGCCAGAGTCAGAATTATAGTTTATTCGTCTTCCGGGTTTGGACCGTGTCATTTGTGAGTGACCCAAAAGTGGGTTCATCTCGACGTTTCGCTACAATTGTATGTAGCTTTCGACCACCCAAGAAAATCTCACAATATCTACCCTCTCCTAAAGACCCATTACCGCCCCTATCTTCCTGTGGTGTCTATTCTATTCCTTGTTCATGTGGACAAGTGTATATTGGCGAAACTGGTCGTTCCGTCAAAACTCGGATTCAAGAGCATCAAAGATGCATTCGATCAGGTCTTTTCTCCCATTCTGCAGTTGCAGAACACTGCCAAGAAACCGGTCATTCCATATTGTTCGAAAAAACTCATATTATTTCTAAGAGCCCCTTCTTTTATTCCAGGAAAATCCGCGAATCTCTAGAGATCCGAAAAAATCCACATAATATCAATCGAGAGGAAGGATACTACTTGTCTCCCATCTGGAATCCCAGTCTAGAGCCGCCGTCCGGTCCCGCTACCACGATGCAGCCACATGATTGGCCAGCGCGCGCTTCTTGACGTTCGCGCCACGGAGTGTGCCGATACGTCCCGACACGACAGGTCACCGCGACTATAAATAGAGTGGTAGCGGAGTAATCGTCGGATTCACTCCCTGCCTCTCGACGCGTTAGTGTTCTGAGCTGTTGGACGTGAATCCCTGTCCTGGCATTTGGTTTTCACCTCTGGCTGCGTTGAGTAGTTGAGTTACTGTGACCAAATGCCCATCTTGGTAGTTAGTATTCGCCTCTGGTTGCGTTGAGTAACTGAGTTACCGTTGCTAACTACCCATCTTCCTGTCTTTTGTTTCTTTTTCTTTCTTTTTTGTTCTCCTGAAGAAGCTACATACAATTGTAGCGAAACGTCGAGATGAACCCACTTTTGGGTCACTCACAAATGACACGGTCCAAACCCGGAAGACGAATAAACTATAAGATTATAATGTCGTCCATATATACTAAACATCATCGTTCGTTTTGAATTCCCAAGAGAATGTTGTCCATTACTCGTTGAAAAGTAGAAGGGGCATTTCTTAAACCAAAAGTCATACGCACAAATTCATAATGTCCATTTTCAACTGAAAATGCTGTTTTTTGAATATCTTTTGTCCAAATTCAGGGTTTAAATTTGTTCCTGTATATTCACAATATCCGTTGAAAGAGTCGTATGAACTGGTGAATGGTTTTGGTGGGAAAGCGAGAGAAAATCCTGATACTCCTCTCTATCGGTGTATATCATTGATATAATCGTAATAATGTTCGGTTTCAAGATTATTTTCTGTATAGTAATCACCATTAGATTCTATAAATTCATTAGCGTATTCATTGAAAATATGAGCCCTTTGTTGGTAATTTTGCAAGTTTGGGTTTCTTTGTCTGACAGATGGGCGATTTTGCATTTGATTTTGAGACATAAAAGTCGGTCTCTGTGGGTTTGAATTTGTTGATTGGAAGAGTATTGGTTTTGATTATTTTGGTAGTTTTGCGGTCTATTATATTGATTTTGGCTCAATTGAATTGAATTTACAAAAATTGAACCTGGCTCAATAATAATTTTAGATAATGCTTCCTGCCACAGTCGTCAAATAAAAAAGCTTCCAACAACAAGTTTGCGAAAAGGAGAAATAAGTGAATAGCTAAATAGGAAAGAAATTGTATATGACAAGTCTATGATTAAACCGGAGTTATTATTACACGCTATTACAAAATGTTGCACGACAGCATAAACAAAAATATCAGAAATATGTTGTTCATGAAGTGGCTCCTAACAATGGGGTTTTTGTTTACCGCATTGTGAGCTTAATCACATTGACCTAGTCTGGGCACAAATAAAAAAGGAGGTAGCAAGTCGAAATACTATCTTTAAGTTATATGTAAATTAGATGTAAAACCGCTCTTCCACGAAGCCATAAATAACGGTACCCCAGAGAACTGGCAAAAGTGCATCTTTCACACGCAGAACGAAGAAGAAAAGATGTGGAATTTAGATGATATACAGGCAGATATCATTATGGAACCTATTGTCGTTCAATTTGGTGCAAATAGCGATGACTCAGACATTTCTGGTGTTAAGTAAAAGTATGTTATGTAAAATTGATCATTTATTCAGTTTAAAAAGTATTTTCGTGAGTTTTCCCTAAGAACTTATGACGAAATTTAATAATGTTTATATTGTTATATATATATATATATATATATATATATATATATATATATATATATATATATATATATATATATATATATATATATATATATATATATATATATATATATATGTTTGATATCTTTGAATTGAACTGAATAACAAGTGTATTAATAAGGGCGATTAACAATTGAGATATTTATTGAGATAGATTAATGTTCGAGATTGTTAATCGCCATTTTAATTCACGAGTTCGTTACAAAACTTTTCCGTTGACCGTACTTTTCAGAAATAACGATATCTTAGTTTAAATTTTTATTTACTTAACGATAAATAATGACATACAATGACAACTAATGTCTAGAATCCGACCCACTATTCTGAGCCGCGTAATGTAGGTTGCCTATTATGAATTTGAATCGGGGAAATTACTAACAGTACGCATGACGTCCGACATCGGATAATCATTTTTGACTAAAATAGATGTTAATAATTATTTTTCTTCCAAAACGAATTGTCATTAGAACAGGCAATTTTAGTTTTATCATATAATGATTTAATGACTCCCTTTTTAACATTTATGTTGTGATTTGATTTATAATTTAGATATAATTATGTTCATATGTGTTGGTTTTTTGTATACATGCGTCCCATATCCACTATTTTCCTTTGAGATTAAAACATCCAGAAAAGGCAACGATTTATTTTATTTCTTTTCCATTGTAAGTTTTATTGACTCTTTTTACTAGGAGTTTATTTTTTACCTTTTATTTATATTAATCAGAAGTGTTTCCAACAGATCATCTACATATTTCCAACGTATTGTGAGCTTTAAATTTTTTATTGGGAATATTTGTTTTGAAGTCTTCCATCAATATATTAGCTAATTATGGATTTAAAGCACAGCCCAAAAATTTTGTTTATAGAAATCATTGTTTAGATGAAAATAAGTGTTGTCAGTAGATAATGTCGACAGTTCCGTTATAGCTGACACATTTAATTTGGTTCTATAGAAAATGTCACACCGAGAGTGCAGTACGGCTAATATAGGAATGCACAAATGCCGGATTTCAGGCCTTGTGCTTGGCGCATCGAGCAAAAAGACAAAAGAGGGAATCTAATCGTTATGAAAAGGAGACCAAAAAAGTGGCCTCTGATGGCGGACATATCCGGAAATGCGAATGCGCCAAATTTAAATTTCATGACACTTCACAATAATCATACAGTGGTGTAGGGGTTTTAATTTATCTATTTATTTGTTATATTACATAATATTAATACATAATACACCTAAAATACTTTTTTTAACACTAGAACACAATAAAGTTTTAATTAAATAATAACAATAATAGTCTAAAATGTGAAACAATTGTTAAAAAACTTCAATAGAAAATACAAATAATCTTTCATGTGACAGTTGGGACAAACAAATATAACCCAACTAAATTTGATTTCTTAAACAAGGAAAGAGTCTCGCTTTCCTTGTTTAATGTGGCCTCTCAAGATGGCACTTCCTGTCTAACAATATTTTTGCCCCCACTACCTTTACATTCCCTCTTTTGTCTTTTAGCTCGATGGCTTGGCGATACAAACAGGTACAAGTGGTAGTCACAGAACCGTACCCAGATCTCTACGCCAGGCTCTGTTATTTATTATAAAATAATATATTGATAAAATAATTGCCTTCAAGTAGCCAAATAAGAGGGATGAATTTGAATAAAAAGACCTTAAGTTTTTAGCGAGAATTATATTATAAAACTGTATACTTAATTAAACTAACAAATGTATTTTAAATTACATTTCTTGATAGCTATAAATATAATGGGTGGAACCTCCGGTAACTCGATTTCCGTGCACCCAGCCCAATATCCAAGAAAAACTTTTTCTTTTGTAAATATGTGAAAAATTATCAGGAACGGGAATATCAAAAAAGCTTTGCACATTTTTTAACCCCGGCGATGTTATTAAAAAAACAAGTTGCGCACTTGAATCACTGCGAAATTTTAACACCTACTATGAAATTTTTTTTTGTGGAAATCTGAAGTGCAGTTTTTGTCCTTGTTAAAACATAATGCAGTCTCGCATTTTTTGTACACAACATAAGTTTACCTAGTTCCTTGGCATAGCAACCTAATAGTTTTCAGCGAAACCTTGTGTTATTCCATATGGGATAATGGTTTTCCTTGTCCACACTTGACCAGATGAGCAGGTATAAGGTTTATAGTGTAAGTTATTTAACATTATATTATATTTATACTTTATTAAACTAACAAATATATTTTAAATTACATTTCTTGATAGCTATAAATATACAGGGTGGAACCTCCGGGAACTCGATTTCCGTGCACCCAGCCCAATATCCGAAAAGCCCATACTCTGATTGGACTGGTAAATGCATTTTATTGGTTATACAGTGTAAAATAATCGAGGTTACTCAGATATTCAATTAATTATACTAAAGTCGTCCTCTACGTCCGAGATGTCGGATTCGCTTTCGCTACTCTCCCCTGTGTTCGCGTATATTATCAATTGGTCTAGGAAATTTATCATTTATTGTAATTTCATATGTGCCAGGAAATTTGCCTGACCCTGTGAAAACTTCAAAATTTTCATTGATAAATTTATCTGTTAAATCAGACCGGCCTATCTTATTTATTTTTATAGAATCAATACGTTTTACCAAACTTAAATTTAAACATGTTTGTCCACATATCAGAACCTGACTTGCACCATCCACAATGACAAAATCTTCAAAAATATTCTTACCCTTACATTTTACATTTAAATTTACTACACCTATAGGATGAGACACATTTCCATCAAATGCCTTTAACAAATATTCAGTAGGCCTGGTTTTAAATTGACAATTAAATTGTTTATAAACATTTAAAGGAATAACATTTACATCTGCCCCTGTGTCTAACTTAGCTTTCAATTTATAATTTTCAACCTCTATATACTCTTCCCAAGTGTCTATCAAATCAACATTACATACCTTTTTCCTGCTGTTAACATTTCTTACAAAAAATTCATTAGAAGAGGTTGACTCACAATCATCTTTTTCAGTACTTTTAATATTTTTGACCTTGCAGGCAACTGCATAATGGTTTTTTAGTCCACACTTGTTACACTTCTTGCCATAAGCTGGGCATTCCCTCGGACCATGCTTTTTTGCACACGTTCTGCATAAAAAAACTTCTTCTTCAACTTCTTTCTCTTCATTCCAAGGTTTCTTCTTTATATCATATTTCTTTTTCTCTATCTTCTGTGTATGATTAATATTTCCTGTGTTATATTGAAACTGTAAATTTTGAGATCTACTTTGCTCACTTGTTCTGCAGAATTCTATAGCTTTATTTAAACTTAATTTGTCTATTCGCAGGAGGGCTTCTCGTGTGGTCGGATCCCTAATTCCCATAACAATTTTGTCTCTTAATGCCTTGTCTTCACATGACTCATCGGGATCTAGAACATTGTAATTGCAACTTCTAACCAAATGTCTGCACTCTGTCAAAAAATGTTCAAATGTCTCCCCATCTTCTTGTACTCGTTTTATAAAGTTGTACCTCTCAAAGCATTCGTTAACTCTTGGGTTCACATACTTATCTAACAGCTGCATTGTGAATTCATACTTATTTAGTTCTTCATCAGGGATAACAAAAGTAGCCATAATCCGTGCTGATTCATGGCCAATAATATTTCGCAGGATGGATAATTTCACCTGATCTACAGCGTCGTGTTGTCCTGTTGCTACTAAATAATCTTCGAATGAAATTTTCCAAAATTTCCATTCAAAAGCGGCACTCTGACCCTGGAGGTCGAAATCTTGGGGTAACTTAACATAACCTATTCCATTGACCATGCTTGCCATTTTGGGAACACTTAAATTTTCTTTTTAATAAACTTAGCACTTAACTTTATCCTTGGACACGTAGATTCCATAAATTGACTGCGCCATGTTTAAAGTATGTTAATAAGGTCTCAATTAAACTACTGTATTGGCTGAACATATATTAATAATATTCATACATTACATGATCATGTCGCCCATTGTCCCCGTTGGGAAGTGGTGTTGACTTGACATTGACATATTTGACATAGTTACCAGGTTTACGTTAAGCCTATCTTACATTAATGTCAAACACCTTGATTGCAGCTTGATTCCAGGAATTGTTAGGGAATCTCTCTTTACGGGAGTGGTACGATGCATTGTCCATTACAATGACATTTCTGCGACCATTATTTGGTAAATTTGATATTAATGTCTCCTTAAACCACGACTCAAAATATGCGGCATCCATTTCATCGTGATAGTCGTCATCATTTTTCTTTGCCAGAAAAACACGCTGTGTGCCAGGAAGAAAACCTCCTGAAAAACCTACATGCAATAAAACATATCGTGGACCTCGTTTAGTAGGTGCTTTTAAGCCAGTACTTAAATCTTTGAGAAAAGCATCACGACTGTTTTGTATCGTAGTATCGCACCATTCGTAATTTATAGATTGGCCAACATTAACCCACGATTGGTCCAAATATATGATATTGCAATGGTCTTTTCGCAAACGTCGTATAGTTCTCAAATAATTATGGCGCCAATGAATAATATCCTCTCGCTCCACCATGATGCTTCTTCGGCCACGTTTCTTATAAACAAATCCAATATCTTTCAGAAGTATGTATAAAGTAGAAAGAGACAACGGCTGTATATTCTCATTACTTTGTATGAAGTTATGTATATGCTTTAATAATGGCGGCAAATTTTTCATGAAAAATTCACAATGAACAATTCTCCGTAGAATACTTCTTACACCCTCGTCATATGTGAATATTCTAGAATTTGATTGACACACTCGTTTTTTACGTTTTTTTGGCGATTTCAACGTTCCACTCTGTTCTTTTTCTTTTTTGAAATTGTAAATGCTTCTTTCGCTAACACCAGTCATCAACGAAGTACGTCTTACAGCAGCACTTACATTAAGTTGTTCCGTATTTTGTAAAAAACACAACACATTTAACACTACGAGTTTAGCGCAACCGTTAAATAATTCACCGGATTTAAACTTATGGGACTCCATGCTCTCTGTTGAAACTCGGACTAAATTTTGAAGTGTAGTTTCGTTTTCCAAAAGCACTTTCACCCCCTACCCATCCTTAGGATAGGTAGGGGGTGAAATAGGGAAAGCTTGGAGTTTATCAAATACTAATTATGACAAACAAGTTTATGGCCATATTTAGGTGATTATGTTAATGATGGTAATTTGTAGCAGAAGTTTTACAAAAGAAATGAAGACCTATTTATAGAAACAACATAACTGTATTTTTAATATTTTACATACAATAGAAAAAATCTAATTTCTATGAAAGAATTGGAAATTTGAATATAATATCTATAAATAATATCATTTCCAAGTTTCCAAATCTTTTCCTAGAAATTATGTAGGTTTTTTCTATTTTATGTAAAACATTAACACTACAGTTATTGTATGTTGTTCTTGTAAAGAGGTGTTCAAATGTTACTCTTATGAATGTGATTCAATTGTATATCTCATGTTGACGTTTTATATGCAAAATTCATAGTTTTCGTTGTCAATAACTCATCAATGCCTTTTTATTCCACTGTATACGTATAATTGATATAAAATATTTTACTCGTACTGCCGGCAGATGCATTTTATCCAAGCAGGTCCTGTGAGACAATGAGCAATCAACAGCTGGAGAAAACCGACAACCCTGCGCGTTTATTCTCCATAAGAAAAGCATTGCCGTATCTTACACCCGTACTGCACTCTCAGTGTGACATTTTCTTTATAGTTGTTAATCTATCATTTTGCAATTTGGTCCTAATTGTTTTCAAAGTTTCATCTAATGGTACATTTATATATAGACTATTTATTTATATAAAAACTTACTTAGAAAATATTAAATATAAAAATCAATGTAGGTACCAAATTATATTAACATTTAAAAAATATATATAATTTTAATGATATTTGTGATTTTTTTTCTATCTAATCGTTGTTTTATTTAAGTCAAGCATAGCCAGAGCTATACAGATAAGTGTTTATAGTAATAACTTCAGTATGTTTTTGAATAATACATCTACAAAAAAGGTGCTACATATTTAAAAACGTTGGGTACAAAAAAGGTGCTTAAAAACGTTTTAGAGACCTTTTCTTTGTAATATCTATAAATGAATAATTTTTCCGTTTCGAAATACATTATTTAGCACAGTTATATAAAAATTATTTATTAAATGATGGTTAGTTCCTCGAAAAGCTCTGTCTTTTAACATTTTTTGTTGCGCATATGAACATATATCCAAATTATAAATCAAATCACAACATAAATGTTAAAAAAGGAGTTATTAAATCATTATATGATAGAACTAAAATTGCCTGTTCTAATGACAATTCCTTTTTGGAAGAAAAATAATTATTATAACATCTATTTTAGTAAAAAATGATTATCCGATGTCGGACGTCATGCGTGAGACTATCAGTAATTTTCCCGATTCAAATTCATAATAGACAACCTACATTACGCGGCTCAGAGTAGTGGGTCAGGCTCTAGCAGAGATATGTAAGAGAGGGGATATGACACAAACGATATTTCTGTATAAATGGGACCACTTAATTTGACAGGATGTACTCTCCAATATGGCGACGGGCAGGTCCGGATTCAAATTAATTCAAACTGTATTTACGATTTACTGTTTAGTTTGGGAATAAGCATTGAGTTAGATTAATAATAGTTATTTGGAATAAAATTACTTTCATTTTTAGTACTCTTCAAGTACACTTTAATAATAATTATAAAATTTATTATATACATAAAGTTTAAAAAAATGTACAAAACCAGTCAATGATATGGTTTTAAAATTATAACATTTACATACAAGTAAAAAACAACAATTAGCAAGTGCACTTGCATAAGTTTATATACATTTAGATATGTTAGTTCCATGTACTATTAATATAAATTATATATTTATATATAATTATTTTATATATTTATATAAAAAATATAAAAATTAGTTATTGTGTATAGGTAGGTAGTTAAAGAATTGTATCAAAGACATGCCGTGTTCTTTATCCTTTTTTAACTTATTGTAGTTCCTATGGAATTGTTATATCTGCATATAAAGATCCCTTTTCCAGTAATGCGAGCCTATGATAAGGGATATTATAGCTAGTGTCAAAGTCGCGGGATATTTTAAACGGTTGAAAATACTACTTTTTAGCTGTTGCAACTGTCAACAATAACTAACTCAACAGGCGATTGTGGATATTCACCGGCTTTTCGTTTATTTTCCGTAACATATAAAGTTTGAGACACTCATCCTATGTATAAAGCTGGTACAAAAACTAGCTCACAATATGATGGTATATCGAGCCCTCGAATAAAAATTAGAAAAATGAAAGAGCTTTATTATATTGATGTTAACAATGTTTACAAGAATTTTTAAACAATATTTTTATTTTATTTCTTTTTAAACAATTTGAATTCCACTAAAGTGTCCACTAAATAATACCACTTTATTAATAAGAGGTCTCATACTGAGAGATTTGTCAGTCTTACTCTTGCACATATAGAACATCCTAATATCAATATAGCGGCTTGCTACAGCCTTTATTAGGAGTATTCTGTGATTATCTGAGAATTGTTGATCAATGCCATGACTAAGTAAATTTAAAAAGATGTCTTTGTTTATGTACCTCCGTAAAACTTTTGTAACTAAATCGTTGGTACTCATACAAGTTGGAGAAGGGATTTCTTTTAAAATTGTCTCAGCCATAAAGCATATATCAATTACACTTTCAGATGGATATTGCAATCCTTTTTTATTTTTTTTATCAATAAATGAAAATAAAAAGTTGTTCCGAGTGACACTTACTAAGGCGCTTAAACATTCACTACAGACTAATCTTTTTTGTAAGTAAAACATAACATAACCAGCAATGTATGTAGT
Source organism: Diabrotica undecimpunctata (assembly GCF_040954645.1). NCBI lineage: Eukaryota > Metazoa > Arthropoda > Insecta > Coleoptera > Chrysomelidae > Diabrotica > Diabrotica undecimpunctata. The sequence goes on along the minus strand of NW_027311923.1, from coordinate 226,293 downwards.
TATGCTTTTAGATTGAGAGAAAGGATTGATATAGCTGTGATCATGATCAATTATATCTACTGACACATCAGTATCACAACTATTACTCAATCTATATTCTCTGGAAGTGATATTAATGTAATCGGTGGGATTGCATTTTAAAATATTTAAATCTTCTAAAGGAAAGCAGTTACCACTAAATTTATTTTTCAGTTCAACATGCACCAACATTTTTTTATAAGCTGACTGAAACTTCATTTTGTACACAAATAAAGTAGCTTTATTATAAAAAAAGCATAAATCATATTTTTAAACGCAAAAAACTGCTGTTGTTACATCAAAAAAATGTCAAATAGTACATATTTAAAGAATGGCCAAAACAAAAATGTGAGTAATTATTAACTAGTACTTTATACAAAATATCAAGAACCTTCTAGTTGAAATCTCTTTGTTCACACCTATACAAACTTATTTATTTGCAAATGAAAGCAAGTGAAATGTACAATTGAAGTTGTATACTGTGTAATGTCCGGGTGTAATTATAATAATTATGTCCAATTTACTAAATTTTGAAGGTTCCCAGTTCCCACACTATTTACGAAGTGTATCCAGGCATTTCTCCTTTCAACATCTTTAGGAAATCTACAACCACATAAACCAAATTAAAAAGATTACATGTTCTTTTTACACGCGGCATCACTAAAAACGGAAGTAATACCGCCCTGTACACTGTTTACAATTTAATACTAACCTATGAAAAGATATTCCAGTGGAGATTTTCTTATTATTACGAGTGTTATTTGGACGCAAAATAAAAGAACACGATGTCATAATAGTTTCACTTTAAATAAACGTAAAAACCGTACAAAAATAAGCTCAAAATATTTTTAAAATTAAATTTCTATGCACAGAACTACTCGACACAAACAACAATCTGTCAGATACTCACCAATATGGCGAACCGATCCCATCTATTTCACCGTATGTCATATCCCCTGTCTTACATATCTCTGGGCCATCGAGTTAGATTCTAACTCGATGCTCTGGGCTCTAGACATTAGTAAATAAATTATATATAAATAGGTATATGTTTGGTTGCCTACACCACAGATCACTGCCAATCACAGAGCGTTTAATTAATTTATGCAAGCAATGTATGTTGTGTTGAAGGGTCGACGGAAATTTTTTTTTCGGTTATTTTATATTTGGAACCGAAAATGATAATTATATTAATTTAGTTACTTGTAATAGTGCACAAAGTTTAAATTTTTGTTAGTCTATTTTATCAATATTTTTGAGATACTTACAAAATTAAATACTAATAAAATTGCTCTAAATATTTATCCAAAAACCTCGACGCCTGTGGTCTTACTCACGTCCTTCCGCTCTTACGCCGTAACTATCCATACTTTTGAAATTAATCACTCCGTACAATTTCCAGATCATACTATGTTTTAAACAATGGTACTATATATTTCTCCGCTTTCTTCTGTTTTGTGCATTTTTCTTTCAGTCCTTTATTTTTAGTCACCATCTCTTTTTCGGCCTGCCTCACAATTTTAGGAATTCGATAACTTTGCATTATTTCCACATATCCTAACCAATAGGTCTTTTGTGCTTTGATAAAATTGATGAAGCCGGGTTCTTTACACATTTCCGTTAATTATTTGTAGTTCCTTCCCTTCAGCCCATCTTTAGTCTCCTTCCCACCAAAGATGTATCTCAGTATTTTTCTTTTCCATCTCTTTAATATTTCCGCCTCCCTTTTATTTAGTACCTATGTCTCACAAGTCTATGTTACCGTCGGTCTGATAAGTATTTGGTGTATTCTTAGTTTACCCTTTCTGGATACGTATTTTGACTTTATTTGTGATTTCACTCTAGTATTAATATTACGATATTCCCTCTATTCCCAATGACGAAAAAGTCATAAAATTGAATTGCCTTCACCAACCCTCGGCTAGATAGACGATGCGCTGATTAAGGAATTTTTTAAATACACATATTAAATAGTTACTCGACAATAGGTATGAGATATGCGAATACGTTTATAAAAGGACTAATCTCAAAATTTGCTATGATAACACGCATATGAAAATCCGGCAAACATTTTGTGTTATTGTAAAAATTTATCCATTTGGAGGTTTCTGCAACGATAGGAGTCGAAAAGCCTAACCACATTTCTGCATAAAAGAAACGTAAATTAAACGTAAACAGCCTAAAGCTGCTAATTAAAGATATATGAGCGCAATAGATCTAATTAGGTATACAAGTCTACAAAACATCCTATCCGTAAAAAACAATTGAAAATGCAGAGAACTACTGAACTATAAAAACCAACAAAAAAACAAGACAAATATAATGCATATTTTTTTTATTTTATTACTTCGTTGAAAAATTTTATTCCAAACTTTAACACTCTATACCTTTTTTAAAAACACCCTTGATATGTAATTTAAATCATATCGGCTTATTTTTACCCTTATAAAGCTTTCCGTAATTTATATCTAATTCTTTTTTTAAGCATTCTGCATAATATTTTTATATTACCTGACTGACTCTGTGCCGGAACTTTACATACAGTAAGGCTAGTTGCCTAAATCTTCTTTCTGCCTATAATTCTTATAAAATAAGATCATTATTGAAAATTAGATAGAAGAAGAAGAAATTGTCATTTTATATATGTGTGGGGGGATTGTTTGGTACTTTTCGCTCGCAAAAATAAAGTTTATTTTGACATTAATTATGTACCTTTGAACAAGTAAATATTGCATTAAATTTGACAAAATGATGCCGTTCTTTAGTGTATTGTGTCATTTCGAAAATTGAAGGAGCTAACAAATTTCACCCCAAAATATATTTGCCCTGTTATGTGATAAAGTTTTATAGACAAGTGGATCATTAATGTGATTAAACAATACTAAGTGCAATTTGTGAATATTTATATTTTAAAATTACCTTAAGGCAATATTTCCTAACATGAATCAGCAAGAGAAAATAACAAAATTAAAACAAGTATTTTCCAAGACACTGAGAGATCTTCTTACCATAAGTCAACATACCCAGAATGTGTGCACCGAGTTGATAAATGACTTAGAAAATGAGAATTTTAGTATGATATCAGCTGATGCTGAAAGCCTAGGAGATACACTTGCAAAAATTTTAAGAATGCTTAAAGGAAACTCCACAGTTTTTATTGACACCCTTTTATCAGAATTTCATTCTATAAATTCACAGAGACCAGCAAATTTTTTTGCACAAATGTTTTCTACTTTATTAGAGTGTAAACATAATGCAGTAAGTAATAGAGATGGGGTGTTTTCTTTTGTAGAATATGTGGACCATAATATACAAACTGATTCTATTGAAGAAGAAAATAAAAGTAATATCGATATTCAAGGTAAGATCTGTACTTTAAGTAACAAGTTCTAAAAACTGTATGTTAATCAATTTCATGAAAGTTAAATATATAGCCACATTTATTCTAAACAGGATGCATGTCTGCCAAAAATAGCATGAAAAACCAAAAATTGCAATGTTTAATACATTCCTTTAAAAAATATCCCATATTTGTAATATACAATATTTTCCAAGAAGATGTAAAATGTAGGAGGTATATATTTGTAATGTAGATACTTATTGCTATACTGAAATTCACATTCAGGTGGCAAACGTTACAGAGGAGGTCTGTGCTTTCTACACTCATGGACAAAAATATCGAATATTTTGGAATTTTCCAATTTTTTTTGTAGTCACTTTATTTCAAAACAATTTTAGATTACTGATGACACTCATATAGTAGGCTGATGTACTCAACTGGTTTAATATTTTCACCATTATTTTGACCTTTATTCGGCGTTTAATGTCATTAGTACATTTTATCATAAAAAACCTTCTTCGCGTAAAGGAAAAATCATACTAATTCGGTTATTTTTAGTTTAATTTATTGAGTTTAATTAAATATTGTTTTGATTTAACTAAGTTTAAAACAAGTATACCACCATTTCGATACTGCGATGAAGCCCAAGTAGCACAGATGGTAATTTTGTACAAGGAAGGATATGCACAAAAAGATATCGCACGACGTCTCAGGAGAAGTCAATCTAGTTTCAAATACTTTAAAAAGGTACCGCGAAACAGGAAATTTCATACGAAGGCCTGCTTAAGAACGCCCAAGTTGCACAGCCGCACTTGATGACCATTTTTTGGTTCTTATTTCTACACTAAATCGTTCATTGACATCGATGCACCTCAGAAATGAGCTATTAAATGTTAGACAAGTTAATGTAAGTTCAGAAACAGTTAGACGAAGATAATAATAAGCAAACTTAAAGGCCAGACGCCCCGCCAAAGTTCCACGTCTTCTCCAAAATCATAACACTCGTTGTTTAGAATTTGCAAGAACACATATTCAGTGGAATATCGACAACTGAAAAATGTTTTTTTACTGATGAGACCAGAATCCTATTATGGAAGCTAGATGGTCAAAACCACGTCTACTAAGAGTTGGAGAACGATTTGCCAGCTGCAATCTTGCCCAGACCATTAGTTTTGGAGGTCAGGGCATAATCAGAAGAAAAAGGTTATGTACTCTTGTTTACTTGGTGTCCTAATATTTTAATATTTTTCGTATATTGTTATTTTTAAATTGTTTGTGCTGTACTATTATATAATAAGTATTGTAAATTGCCTGAAAATTAAAAAAGTTTTGGTGTACATTCCCAAATTTACTGGTAAATTGGAAACTATCGAAAAATAACCTCAAAACGCAAGCCAAATGTTGTAAGTGTTCGGTAAGCTGCATTTTTAAAGAGCCTAAGAACTCTGGTGAAGTGTTTGGTTACCCATGTGATTTTTGCAAGAGAGTGATGTGCAGGAGCTGTGCTGGAATTAGTTCAACGGAGATAAGATGTTTATTGTTAGCTACCAGAATCATGCCTTACTTGTGTAAGGATTGTGTACCTGGGATTATGAACGCCCTAAACCTAAACAATCGTGTCAGTGCGCTTGAAAACACTTTAAGTGAAGTAAAAACTGCTAGCACCCAGAATATTATTGAACTAGAGGAGGAAATTGGTAAGATAAGTGTGGAGATGAAAAGTTTAAAAACAAGTTTTCAAACAATCTATGATGATCTAAAAAATGATCTTAGGATTATCAAAGAATCTACCACTAGCAACCAGTCAGTAAGTAATGCTGGAAATGATAACATTCAAAATAGTGCAGATGTCAAAGGTACCGATGCAGTTTTTGGGGAAATACAGGACATAACCCGGAGAGCCAAAAATATTATTATATATAATGTACCTGAAAATCATTCCAGTGAATCTAACATCCGTGCTGAACACGATAGAAATGAGGTCCAAGGAATTCTCAATAAAATAGGTGTAACGAACAACACCTTTAAAGCTTTTCGCCTTGGTCGACTAACTGATAAACCAAGACCTCTTAAAGTCGCATTTAATGATTCAGCAATAGTTATCTCATGTTTAAAACAACGTAGATCTTTAATGGGTTCTAATTTGCGCATTGGAGCTGATCTTACCCCTTTACAGCGTGAGAAAATAAAGGCCGTTTATCAGGAGTTAGAATTCAGAAAAACACAGGGTGAGAATGATTTGAAGATCAAGTACTTTAATGGGGTTCCCAAAATCATTGTCAGTAAATCCAATAATTCAAAAAACGATCATTGAGCTTATATTTTCAGAATGTTGGCGGTATGTGCACTAAACTTCAGAATTTCAGACATGCTGTGAGTCTCTCTAGTTATGATGTTATTATTATTATTGAAACATGGCTTACACCTAGAATCTTAGATGCTGAATTGGGATTGAGTGACTTTAATGTGTATAGACATGACAGGGATCCTCAAACTAGTTCAAAGACTCGTGGTGGTGGTGTTCTTATTGCTGTCCATAAGAGCCTTAATTCAATGTTGGTTAGGCCTATGGATTCCTCTGTGGAACACGTTTTTACACAGGTAATGTGTGGCACAAAAAAGTTAGTCATTGGTGCAGTGTACTTTCCTCCACATTCATCTGGGTCAGTATATGAGGAGCATTCCACCTGTATGTTGGACTTAGCGGATAGATTCAGTGATTGTGAATTCTGTATTTGTGATGACTACAACCTACCTGAAGCATCCTGGGATAATCTTAGTAATGGTGTTACAGTTGAGTGTCCGCATCACTCTCCAGCAAATATTATTTGTACTTGCTACAATTTTCATAATATGTCACAAGTAAATGCTTTGCCTAACCTTAATAATAAATTTTTAGATCTAGTTTTCTGTACTCAGAGGGATGCAGTTGTGTCGATTTCAACTGATATTCTATTGAATACTTCGCAACATCATTCAGCTTATACTATATTGTTACATGCAGCCAATTTAAATTTGTTTCTTAAATATGATGTCTTCTATCATGATTTTAAAAAATGTAATTATCAAGTTTTAAATGAATATTTAGCTTCAATTCCTTGGAACAAGGTATTAGATGAATCAGATGTAAATTGCTGCTTAGAAAATTTTTACCATATTTTATATGATGCCATCAATATGTTTGTTCCTATCAAACGGTTTAAATCATTAAACTTTCCAGTTTGGTTTTCGCGAGAATTAATTGAGCTTGTCATACAGAAAAAAATAGCTCACAGGAATTTTAAAGCTTCAGGCAACTCTTATGAGGAGTTTTCGATGTTAAGGGAAAGATGTAAATCATTACAAGTAGTATGTTATAAGAACTATTTAGAGAATATTCAAGCAAATCTTTCAAGTAATCCCCACTCTTTTTGGAGGTATGTTAGTACTACATGTGGGTCTAGTGCTTATCCTAATGTAATGTCTAATAAAGGTGGGGACGTAATAGCTCAGAATGGTGATGAAATAGTTAATCTTTTTGCCAGTTATTTTTCAGGTACATATAATGATGGTGAGTATAATGTACCTAATTTTAAATTGGACTATAGTGTGGATTTTCAGATTCTGAAGTTTAGTGTGACTGATGTTTTCGAGGGGATTATGAGTTTAAAAACTACATATTCTTCAGGACCTGATGGTATACCTGCAGCACTTATTAAGAACTGTATTTTTTCCCTTTGTAAACCTTTACAACAAATTTTCAATTTATCATTATCATCATCTGTATTTCCACAATATTGGAAAAATAGTTTTCTTACACCCATCTATAAATCTGGCAATCGCGAGTGTGTTAACAACTATAGAGGTATAACTATTCAATCAGCAATCCCGAAACTTCTTGATAAATTGGTATCGATAAATCTCACCTGGGCTTGCAGAAACATATTTATTGATGAACAACATGGATTTTCTAACGGGAAGTCAACAGTACCAAACCTTGTCAATTACCAACAATACTTGTTGGGTGCATTTGAGAATAAAATTCAGGTTGACAGCGTTTACACTGATTTCTCAAAGGCCTTTGACCAGGTTAATCATAATCTTTTCGTCCACAAACTTCATGCATCTGGCTTTGGTGACCTCATTGTTAATTGGATTAAAAGTTTTCTGATGGGACGTACACAGTTATATTTCAAAAGAATTCCATTGTTATTCTGGTGTACCACAAGGGTCTCACTGTGGTCCTTTGTTTTTTAACTTGTTCATTAACGATATTGGTAAGGCTATCAAAAACTCACACTTCCTGCTATTTGCTGATGATCTTAAGCTATTTCGTTGTATACATAATAAATCGGATAGAGATCTCCTGCAAGATGATGTAAATAATATATTTTTATGGTCAAAACAAAATGGTTTAAGCTTAAATCCAACTAAATGTTCTTGTATTTCATTTGGTCGTATAAATAATCTAATAGCTAATAGATATGTTCTTAATGATGTACTCTTGGATTCAGTTACTGAGATAAGAGATTTGGGTGTATTATTGGATTGTGCATTGACATTTAGAAGATATTTTCTTAAAATTAAGGAAACAGGATTTCGTAATCTTGGTTTTATTTATCGTAACAGTCATGATCTCTCACCTACTGTGTTTAAATTATTGTATTGCTCTCTGGTACGCTCAGGTCTTGAATACTGCTCTGTTGTTGGTCCCCATTTCATCAAGTATACATTGATGGATTGGAGAGCGTTCAGAGGAAGTTTCTAAGATCTTTAGCTTTTAAAGCACATATTAATATAAAAAATACTGATAATTATTTCATAGATTATTCTATAATAATGTCTCAATTTAACATTACTACATTGAAGAACCGTAGGTTGAGAGCTGATATGTTATTTTTGTTTAAAATTATAAACAACTTTATTAATTGTCCTTCGTTATTAGCCAATGTACACTTAAACACAATACATAGAACTCGACACACTGCACTCTTTTATATTCCTTTTCGTAGGACTGATTATGCTCGTCATTTTCCCTTGTCGAGAATGCTGAGCTCTTGCAATGACCTCCTATTGGATCCTTTCTGTACAAACATTAACGCTTTCAAAAGGCAACTTGAGAATGTAATTATCAATCTAGATATGTGATATTTTTTTATATATATATATATATATATATATATATATATTTTTTTAACTTTTGTGATTTGATATACTGTTTTAATGTACAAATTTTAACTGTTTACTTGTTTCTTTGTTATTGTTTGATGTTTCTTATTGTTCTATATTGTTCTAAAATTCTATATTGTTTGATTGTGTACATGATCTTTACTTTTTACCATTTGTTGTATTTTATTGTAAATGGTTCTACCGTTGAAATAAATAAATAAATAAATAAATAAATTCTTTGGAGAGGTATTAGTTGGGAGGTACACACCGCACTTTTGGAAGTGATTGAATGGATGGCTGGTGACACTTACGTTTAAAACATCCTACAAGATCATGTTTTGCCATATGTTGGTAACATTGGATATGAAAAATTCATGTTAATGCACGATAATGTTCGACCACATGCCGCTGCCATAGTGAGTAATTATCTTGATGAGGTTCAAACTCGAAGATTGGATTTTAGCCGTTTAGCCCTAATTTAAATCCAATAGAACACATGTGGGATCACCTAAAACACTGCATACGACAAAGAAATCCCATTCCAAATACGATAGAGCAGCTTTGGTTTGCTGCACAGGATAAATGGAATACAATTTCCCAAGGATATGTCCAAAATGTACTTGCAAGCATACCGAGATTGATGGAAGCAGTAATAAGAGCTAGAGGGGAGAATACTCGTTACTGATCATTCACTTCTTTTAGTTAAAAGACTTGTTTAAGCAATTTAAATTAGCATTTAAGTTTAAAGTAAAATAACTTTATTTACCCAATATCAAGCATTTATTTTTTTCGCAATTTTCTCCGCATAAAAACTTAAAATTGTTTATTAAACATTGTTAAAATAAACTTCATTTCACAATAAATGACTTGATTTGCCAGAATTTATTTTAAAAAAATAAAAACTAGAAAATTCCAAAATATTCGATATTTTTGTCCATGAGTGTATATATCAGAAATAGCTACAATGTTGTCAAAGTTTTTAATTGAATGTTATATTTTTTTCTTGGTATTTTAAAAATAGGGAATCTGGTCCTTTCGCTTTTATACCTTCTCTTCAAAATTGTTAGTAATTCATGGAATTAAAATAATTATTTGTATAATCCCTTTTTGATCTAATATCCTTTTAATGACACCAAACTTTCTCAACCTAAATATACAATTACAGACATTAAAAAATAATTTAGATTTAAGACGATATAATTATAAATTCAAAATTATTCTTTAATGTCTGCAATTTGTTTCATGTCAATGTCAAAATGGCTGCAAATGTAATAGAATTCAAAAATGCTAATTTGTTAAATAGCGAATGCAAAAAATAGTGTTAAATGTTCTTAACTATTTGTCAAACAGTAACAATGATAAAAGTGTATCATCAATAGTAAAGGAAGTTTCTCCTATGACTGGAGTCTCTGAACTAATGATATTCCTATATAGAGGTAAAAGTAAAAATGGGCCCCTTATAACTCCCATAAGAAAAAAAAAAAAGAAATTGCCATGAGAATAAATACAATGAAATAGCCTGCTCTAAAATAAGACAAGTTTTATGGACAACATTCCCCCAACAGTCCTCATCAAGGAACCAATATCATTTATATGGACTAATTGTGGGTTAATACTGGAACTACCAATGGTTAAGTATGGAAAGATACAACAATAAAAAATAAATGACAGGCTTTCATAAATGAACTTACCACAGCTTTAAAAACTGTAAGCGGAAAAGGACCAAGATTTGTTTTAGTCCATGCAGGAAACAAAGATGGATTTGTTGAAGGTGCTGACATGACTTTTCTTTTCAAAAAAGGTGCTGAAGATTACCATGAAATGATGGACAGAGATCTATTTAAAAAATAGTTTGAAGATATGTTAATACCGAATCTTCTGAAAAATAAAAAGAATGTGATTGTAATGGACAATTCATCTTATAATTCTAGCAAAGAAAGAAGAGAGAGAAAAGAAATTCTGGATCTTATAGTCATCTATATAAAAATGAAAAGATATTCAAGCTATATTTTTGCACTAGTAAGAATTCTAATAACAAAACTGATATGGCTTCTACAGTGTGTGGAAACCTATTACAGGGTATAACTATTTCCGCCTTATTTTAGAACATTTTAATAAATGCTCTGACATATCAATTTTTGGAATGTAATTGTACCAAGGAGAGAAGGAAAGATGGAAATATGGCGTCCAATAAGGATGATTGCGACAGTGAGAGCGAAAAAACCAAGTTTATTTGTTGCAAAACGAAGAAAATAAGCACAATAATAGGTGTAAAGTGTGGAAAAGCCTTCCATAAATCATGCACGGCACAGGATTGGGCAGGAAAAGTTCAAATTTTAGATGAAATGTGTCTGATTTGTTGTGATTCTAACATAACCTTAAATAGTGGGGATGGCATGGAAAATATGATCATTCATCTGCTAAATGAACTAATTTGTGAGTTACGAAGTAAAAATTAAATCCTAGAGGAAAATAATAAGCTGCTATGGGGAAAAAATAGAAAGCATAGAGAAAAACAACAAACAAAAAATTCCATGGATGTAAAAAATTGTGCAAAAACTAAGAACAACAATAACAATCCATTAATTTTAAAAGAACAAAATGATTTGAAAGAGACTACAAGGTCAGTTGACGCAGTCACAGAACAGCCACTTTGTTCTGTTGATTTGTCTGAGCTGCCACCTTAACCAAGAATATCAAGCAGTTCAATTGCACCTGTGGCGCCTGTTAAAGATATCAACCGCCCGCTGATTGAAGATGAAAATGATAAATGGGAAACTAAAAAAAAAGAGGTTTTTATAAAACAACTCGTCCAACACTTATTGAATGACAAGATCAACTACAGGGAACCAATGAGAATGGAAGTATCCTGCGTGTGGCCACAAAACATATGGCAATTTTCCTGTCAGGTTTCGATCCAAAAACGGAAGCTCTGGAAATACTTAACTATCTAGGATGAAAATGTTATCTGCGAAAAAATGAAAACCAGGACAGATAAGTACAAAAGTTCATTTAAAATTACTGTTCTAGAACTAAAAATACCTCATTTAATGCAGCAAGAATTATGGCTGAATGGTGTAATTTTTAACCATTTTCAGAATGTACAGAGGCACCCCAGACAGTCGTAAGGCACAAACCAAAAAAAATTATCAGTAATCTTACCACTTAAATGATACCATTAATTTTATCATAGAAGATCATGATGGATGCTTTGCTCTTTGTTTAACTGAGCACTGGAAAACAGAAGAACAACTGCAGGACTACAATGTGTGGAATTTTAAACTGACCTCTTCATATTGTAGAAGCAGTTCACAGGAGCATGGTGGCAGTGCGGTATACATCAAAGACACATTTATTGCAAAAGCCCGGGAAGATATTTCTAGTTTATCAGTAAGAACAGTGCTTGAGTGTTCCGCTGCAGAGGTGCGAATTGATAAGAAGAAGATTGTAATACTATCCATCTACCGAATAGAAGACCCACAAGTTTTAATAAACAAATTAGACCAAATACTTTGTGAGTTGGTCTAAAGCACCTGGTGATTTTAACTTAGATATGCTGCTTGAGGGTGCGAGGTATCCAGACACATTAAAAATGTTTTTGAGTTCCTTTGATATTAAACCTTCTATCAAAGACTATACACGCATACAAGGTAACAAAAAATCCTGTATAGATAATAGTTTTACAAATCTTGACATATTTGATTCTCTTGTATTCAATCCTCATACATCTGATCATACTGCTCAAAAGGTAAAATTTGAATTAAGTGAAGTTGAGTAAAATATAATAAAAAAACGAATATTTAGCAAGGAGAATAAACATTTTTTTTAAATTCATGTTAGGTAATGTAGACTGGGTATCTGTTTTTGAGACATTAGATGTAGATAATCAGTGGGATGCTTTTATGAGTATAGTTCAGAAATTCTTTATACAATGTTTTCCACTCAAAGAGATAAATACAGCAAATAAAAAAATCACAAAAGCACTTTAAAAATGATGATATAAAACATTGTAAATCTAGGCTTGATGTTTTGTTTACACTGTCTACCAATAATGTTGATTATAAAGATATTTACAGGAAAGAAAAACGCAAATACAATTCTTTACTCACTCACTCTCGAAAAAAATTGTTATAAAGAATGAATTGAAAATAGCGAAAATAAAACTAAAATGGCTTGGCAATTGGTAAAAGAGATTAAGGGTAGTTCCAAAAATCCAGAAGCTGTAAAGAAAATAAAGCATGTAAAAACTTTTCAAATTAATATCGAACAAACTAATCATTGCATGTTTTTAACTCCCGTTTCAAAGAAAGAAATAAGTCACATAATAAATAACTTAAAAACAAGCGTAGCTCTGGTTATGATGAAATATCAACCAACTTAATTAAATATGTTTCATCAGAGATTTCTCTTGCTCTTTCTTTTATAGGTAATGCTTCTTTCAGGCAAGGTAAATTTCCTCAAAGTTTAAAACTGGCAATTGTGAAGCCACTACATAAAAAAGGTGATGTTACTAAGATGGAGAACTATAGACCAATAAGCCTTCTTCCATCATTCTCAAAAATATTCGAAAAAGCACTATAATTTAGACTACAAAACTTTTTTACTACAAACAACTTATTTAGTAGTTCACAGCATGGTTTTCTCGCAGGGAGATCTGTTGAGACAGCTACATGATTTTGTATCAAAAATTTTAGAAAAACTTTGCAAAGATGAAAACACTAGGTGCTTTTTTGGACCTATCTAAGGCTTTCGATAGCCTACATCATGTTCTTTTATTACAAAGATTACATCTTTATGGAATACAGGGACCGGCATTAAAATGGATAAAATCATTTCTCACAGATAGGTCACAAAAGGTATGCCTGGAGAAAAGGGGATGTAAAGTTTACTCTGATCTTATCAATTTAAAATTAAGCATACCACAGGGGAGTGTCCTGGGGCCTTTTCTCTTTTTAGTTTACATAAACAACCTCCCAAATGCGGTGGTTAGTAGTTCCTCAATTAAATTTCTTTGTGGTTTGAAAAGACACTAAAGCATCCTTGCCGTGGGGCCAAATGACGAATGTATTATCAACATATCGTAGCCAACATGTAGGTTTGAGCATTGATGTGGATAGTGCTCGGGTTTCAAAGTCTTCCATAAAGATATTGGCAATTACAGTAGATAGTGGGGAGTCCATTGGGGTACCATTTATTTGTCTGTAGAATTGATTTTGGAAGATGAATTAAGTGTTGGATATACAATGTTCAAAGAGAGATAAGCTGTCTTGCTGGATACTCTATTTAGTTTTCAGAATCTCTAGAGTTTCATCTATAGGAATCTTTGCAAAGAGTGAAACGATATCGAAACTTACTGGAATGTCTGACGGTGAGATAAGGTATTGTTTAAGAAGTTCAATGAAATAAAAAGAATTTTTGACAAAGGAAGAAGCATTTTCGGCGAGAGGTAGAGTTTTGGCCAAGAACTTGTCCAATGATTGACATAAAATAATCCTGTTGTCATAAAACAATCTCTAATTCCTCCTAAAAAGTCTTCCAGAAGACCTCGAATCTATGGCCTACCCAAAATTTACAAACCCGATATTCCCCTACATCCCATTGTCAGTGCATATAACTGTCCTACTCAATTCTAATGAATTAGTAATAATTACTATTAATAATAATTACTAACTCACTCATTAATATCCTTGTCTCTAGATCATTACGCCTTTGGGATGATGTAGTAGATCCGCTGAGCTCTCTAGTTTAAAACAAGCCCTAATCCAAAACGGTTACCGCGAAAATCACATCAGTAAGCGCATCCACAGACATAAATCTCCCACTCAATCTCAACCCAAACCAGACCCTTATCATACGAAAGTTTTCTTCCTTACATCAAAGGTGTCACTGACAAAATTGACAAAATTTTAAAATCAATAGGAATAAAGACAATATTTACCCGTCAACAAAAACTTTCATCTCTTGTCCGATCAATAAAAAAAAAACATTCCAAATTAACAACAAGGAGTTTATGAAATTCCTTATGCCGACTATTCCCCGATCCTATATAGGCCAAACAAATCATAGAATCCAAAATATGATTTATGAACATTCCATTTCTGTTTGCAATTCCGATTCAATTTAAGCTCTAGGTCAACACCATCTTCATCCAGGTCACAAAATTTATTTCGAAAACTCAAGAACCATAGCCCCGTCCGCTTTTATAAACCAAGAATTATTCGAGAAGCCATATAAATTTAAAAAGGCCAATTTGTCTCAATATAAGATGGCATACGGTTACCTTCGACGTGGAGACCTCTCATAAAGAAAATATCGTCCGCCCACCCAACAATCATAATCCTACTGTCAGAAATGTTCGCGCCAATCTCGACACTAACCCCCACGCCAACCTCCACCCAAACTACGTCACCATCGACGGTATAAGTAGTGTTTGGGAGCTCAGGAGACTGTCACCTCGAAAGCTCTGAAGAAGACATGAAAGAGGATGTCGAAAGCTCGGCGCAATGATAATGGACGCGGTTCAACCCGAAATACTGTTGGGTGTATTATTAATTCTTGTAATAGTATTAATCTTATCTCTAGGTTTAATTGTACTAACGGCGGAAATCTTTCGGAACATTTTATTCGACTCTATGGGGAGGAATTTTACCAGCTACCTAAATCATATAGCAATCTGCTGCTACGTAAGAATTGTCTTCTATGTGATTTAACATTCCTTAAATCCTGCTAAGACCATAAAGTCATTCCCAAATTTCTAAAACTCAAACACCATACTTCTTATTCTGCTATCTCCCAAATTATTACAGTTCTGCGCTTCTCTGTGAAGCTATTCATTTCACTAGACGAAAACTAGATTTCACAAATATAAATATTTTCAATATCTGGCTATCTATTCATTCTTTCAATGTACATCCTATATTATGGGACACTTTCAACTGTATCAATACACAGACAGCCCTAAACACTTTCGAATCTAAGACCGAAACTCAGAAGTGCAAATTAGCGCATTTAATTGCCAAACAAATTCCAAAAATCACAACTTTGATACCTACCGCAGTGGTTTATAACTTTTCTGATACCCCTATTTCGACCATTGCATCTCAAGCTTTAGCGAAAAGTTTCAATTACTTGGTTACCCCAATCACATTCCAATTGAGATAATCATCTGTCAAACTGAAGAAGCCATCTCCAGTTTACCTTCCTAATATGCTAAAATAACTAGACAAGACATCGCTAAAGTTCTTATAAACTCAAAGCCTCCTACTCCGAACATTAGCCAATCCGAGAAAAAAGCCCTGAAAGAACTCCAGTCAAATCCAAATCTAATCATTATTCCTGCCGATAAAGGCAATGCCACCGTTATCCTAAACACTTCTTCTTATATTAATAAACTCTCAAATCTCATTAATACTCCGGACTACAGACCAATTCCCAATAATCCAACAACCTATCTGGAGAAAACAACAAAAGCCATTATCAATAAAACCTCCCTTCCTGTTGACCTAAAACAATCTCTAATTCCTCGTGAAAAGTCTTTCAGAACACCTCGAATATATGGCCTACTAAAAATTCACAAACCCTATATTCCTCTACGTCCCATTGTCAGTGCACACCACTGCCCTACATAACCATTGGCCAAGTACTTGGCCAAAACTCTACAACCTCTCTCTGAAAACGCGATCCTTCGCCAAAAACTCTTTTCATTTGAACGAACTTTGTAAACAATACCCTATCTCACCGTCAGACATTCTAGTAAGTTTTGATATCGTTTCACTCTTTACAAACATTTCTATAGACGAAACTCTTAACATTCTAAAAACTAAATACAGTATCCAGCAAGACAGTTTATTCTCTCATTAAACATTGTATGTCCAACACTTAATTCATCTTCCAAAATCAATTCTGCAGACAAATAAATGGTGCCCTAATGGGCTCCCTACTATCTCCAGTAATTGCCAATATCTTTATGGAAGACTTCGAGACCCGAGCACTATCAATGCTCAAACCCACATGTTGGCTGTGGTATGTTGACGATGCATTCATTTGGCCCCATGGCAGGGATGCTCTGGTGTCTTTTCAAACCCATCTGAATGGTATACATCACTAGTTTTCAGTTCACGATGGAGGTGGAAACTGATTCATCCCTACCGATTCTTGACGTTATCATAAAGAAAAACCAATCCCAATGTTTTCATCACTCTGTTTATTGAAAACCCACCCATACTAATCGTTACTTGCATGCCAACTCTCACCATCTCACTTCACAAATTAATTCAGTCGCTTCAGTTCATACAGTCAGTTCATACGCTTTCAGATCTCGTCTCCAGATCAATACGCCTTTGCAATGATGCAAGTAGATCAGGTGAGCTCTTTAGTTTAAAACAAGCCCTGATAAAGATATCGAAGAGGATGTCGAAATCTCGGCGCAATGACAACTCGGAAGACTGTTGAGTTTAATATTAATTCCTGTATTAGTATTAATCTTAGCTCTAGGTTTAATATATATATATATATATATATATATATATATATATATATATATATATATATATATATATATATATATATATAAGAAAAAAGAAGTACTTGTGACTCGTTTGGAACAAATATATAACTATTTTGGATGGGTTGGAGTCAATAATAGGGCTATTGGTTAACTATTTTTTTATTCTCGAGCTTTCAATTGTGTTTACAATTATTATCAAGAGCTAAAAAAGACAAAATACTTACAAGGTTGAACTAAAAAGAAAAAACAATTTTTGTTAACTTACCAAATAAAAATTAGTTTGGTAAGTAAAAATCACTGCTTACATCTTCAAAATATTTAATACAAAAATGTTTTAATCTAATAAATGTTTCTCCGAAAAAATTTTTATTATTTTGAAAACATTTTTTTAATATAAAAATAATTGAATTTATAAATAAGTTCAAATAGCAACCAACTACAAATAGCCTCAATGTCATAAATGCCAACATAAAATTTTTATTTTTGACAATTATATTGCCAAAAGTAAAATTTCGTTTAAACATTCTTTTTTGTTTAGTAACAAAAAGAAGAAGATTTATTCACCGTTGACAGATGTCTGAAAGAATGTGACAGATATATGGAGAATTAAATATGACATTTTACAAGTTTTATATATAAATCATAAAGAAAGAATATAATTATAAATTTTGCTTAAATTTTGAATTTCAGATCTTTTGTTTAAACTATTATCATTTTTGCTAATACAAACCATTTCCAAAAAAGTCCTTTTAAATTTAAAATATAGTAAATTAAATATAAAATATAAATTTAGAAAGTAATAAATTTAAAAGGACTTTTTTGGAAATGGTTTGTATTAGCAAAAATGATAATAGTTTAAACAAAAGATCTGAAATTCAAAATTTAAGCAAAATTTATAATTATATTCTTTCTTTATGATTTATATATAAAACTTGTAAAATGTCATATTTAATTCTCCATATATCTGTCACATTCTTTCAGACATCTGTCAAGGTGAATAAATCTTCTTCTTTTTGTTACTAAACAAAAAAGAATGTTTAAACGAAATTTTACTTTTGGCAATATAATTGTCAAAAATAAAAATTTTATGTTGGCATTTATGACATTGAGGCTATTTGTAGTTGGTTGCTATTTGAACTTATTTATAAATTCAATTATTTTTATATTAAAAAAATGTTTTCAAAATTATAAAAATTTTTTCGGAGAAACATTTATTAGATTAACCCTTTACCGCATGAATTTGTATTTTTTGTCAAAAATAAGTTCTCAGACAAGAATTTTAGTTCTATTTTTACGTTAAAATATTGAAAAAAATCTAGATACGAGGAAAACTTTATTGACAAAAAAAAATTTTTGGTGCCAACTATCGAACATCATGCAACAATGTAATATTAAAGTCAAACTATTTTGAAGCTATAGTATACACCATACAGTATGAAACTGCAAATAACAGTTTCTTTCTTTATTAATACACAACGGTATTCTGCATTTTGTGCACACTATACGTTTTCCCTGTACCGCCTGGAAATTTGCATCTTGACCTAGTGCTCTCATTCCAATAGGGAAAATGATCAAGCCCATCTTTACGGATGTCTTCTTGGGGAATTTCTTTAGTCCCTTTTTTCAGTTGATCTCGTATATCTGCTGAATGCTACTACTTGACGGTTTTCCCGCTCTGTTCGGTTTAATTGGTTTTTCGGCTTTGCATAGAGTATCGGTTATTGCTAGTTTGGTATCCAAAAGGGGTAAATCAAATTTCTTCGTTTTTTTGGCTAATAACCAACAGTTCATGGCTGTTCATGGCAATATTATTTCTTTGACCTGATTTTTATACGAAAAAATCCTAACATGGAATTAAGGAGATCTACACCTCCCATGTAGTTGTTGTAGATTAGGACACTGTTAGGACAAGGTATCATTTTATGTATACTTTCTTATTTGAAAAATCTTTTTTTTTTTCCCTTTGGTGCACTTCCAGCATATGTTAACATTGTAGTAACGATTTCATTATCAAACCAGGACACTACACTAACATCCACATTGTCTCTATTGGCTATTTTCTCTACCATATGACCGCGCTTCTTCATTTCTTTTTCAGCTGGCATCACAACTCCAGGAACACGATTAAGTCTGGTATGCTGATGAACCAGTTGTCAAAAAACAACTTGTAATGTTGATGTTTTGGTATCCAATCTGCTAATTTAACAACCATGCTGCTGCTGATACTAAGATTTGGTGCTTCTAGAGGTACAATATTACTTTGGGAACCAGTAAACAAATTAAAGTCATAGCCGAATCCCGAAATACCACTCAGCACAAAGTTTTTGAAGTCCCACTTATGTGGTTTTTTTGGGTTATACTGCTTCAGCCGGCTTCGCGCTTTTGTTGGTATAATCTGTTCGTCTACAGCTAGAAATTCTTCTTTCGGAACCATGAGTAGATGTTCTTTGATTTGGCTCAGAACAGGTCTAATTTTGAATAATCTATCATGTCCAGGCTGATCATTTTCAATCATGTCATCATTATTATGGAAATGCAAGAAACGTTTTATTTCTTTGTATCTGTTACAGCTCATCACATCGCTAACTATTCGGTGGCCAATATTGTCATTCCAATAGTGTTTTGTTGATGGAAGTTGAATTATCGACATGTTAATAATAATTCCTATACATTGTTCTATTTGATATTTTTTTATATTAGCTGGTTTATCTGGACGTTGTTGCACTGAGTATAAATTTGATTGGTCTGTGATATGCTCTCTAAAACTATCAGGAAAGAGAATTTTTAAAATTGGACCGGAGTTTTTAATTGTAAAATCGAAGAAGATAAATTTTCAGAACCAATAAATTTTGTATCATTTTCTGATCTTCTCAGATTTCCTTTCACTCAATTATGACATTTCTTTATATCGTTGTCTTTTAGACAAAGGAGTATCATCATCTGAGGAATCTGAGGATGTGGCAGAAATGTCAGTTTCCTTGACATTGCTTGGTAAATTTTCACGGTTCCCATTGTCACTATCTTGACACAATATCATCTCATTTGTGCCGTCTTCATCGGAGAGATCTGATTTTTCACTATTAGTACTATTTGGAATTCTAACTGCATTCATTGTACCATAAAAGAGTTTCAGATCCATATCTACAAAAACAATCAATGAGTCCATAACTTCATAGTGTGCCATATATAGCACAAACACTTTTTGGGGTGTTCTAGAGACTTTCAACATTTTTAATTCTAGTAGTTACCTAAGCAGATATCTAATATTACAATACAATAAATTTGAATTTTTTCTCGCCGTAAACAACGTTTTTACTATGAAAAATAAGCTCTAACTTCGAGCACTGTTTTACGTGGTTCAGAATTTTAACAAGAATGAACTTGAAACTGCGCACGGCTGCCTATCTCGCCGTCAGAATTATGCCGCATATCTCGCGTACACTATTAGTACGTGTCAGATATGGGCTGCCATGCAGCTACGACAAAAATTGAGTTAAAACATTAAAACATTTTTGGTTTGTGCCATTTATGGCACATGATGCGGTAAAGGGTTAAAACATTTTTGTAATAAATATTTTGAAGATGTAAGCAGTGATTTTTACTTACCAAACTAATTTTTATTTGGTAAGTTAACAAAAATTGTTTTTTCTTTTTAGTTCAACCTTGTAAGTATTTTGTCTTTTTTAGCTCTTGATAATAATTGTAAACACAATTGAAAGCTCGAGAATAAAAAAAAATAGTTAACCAATAGCCCTATTATTGACTCCAACCCATCCAAAATAGTTATATATATATATATATATATATATATATATATATATATATATATATATATATATATATATATATATATATACAGATATGTGCAGATACATAAAAAATTTATGGTGGGTATTAAAATTAGCGAGAGATACTAGTATTATGTTTCCACTTGTTAGACACCAATCTGCCGATTGAAACCTGAGTGTTTTCGATCGAATTTATTACGTCAATGCGGGATGTTATTATTAAAATAATAACATCATGCATTGCTAGGTGTATGATGATTATAGTTTTATATGATAGTTTGAATGTTGTCTGTTTGTGAGAGTATGTATACGATAATAGTAAAATATACGATAATTTCAGTTGATGCTATGATCATCCTCTTTAAGATATTATCTCGGGCGCTAAATTTCAAAATCGCAATGTAAATAAAATAAAATTCAAACTAAGGATTGAATTAGAATGGGAACTTTTTTACCTATTTTTGGAATATATTTTACCAAAATTTGTGGAATTAATTAACTTTTTTCAAAGCTATAAAGTAGTTTTTACAAATTTGCACATCGAAATGATCACAGTGTATAAAGATCTATTGCTTACTTACATGGATCCACGATATGTGAGACAAACTAATCTTGAAATAATTGGTTCTCAGGATATTACAAAATTTGTCAACAATAATAACATATATCTAGGAATTGGGTTGACACAGAATATTAATGATTTAGATGATGAATTGATACATGGTTTTTACGAAAGTTGCAGGCGTTCCGTGATTACAGCTTGTAGGGAAGTACAAAAAGAAATTATTTTGCCGATCCAGTTATGGGCCTTTTAAATAAAAGTAGCTTTAATAGTTGCCAAAGTCTTTTAACACGAATATCAAAATTCCGAAAGAATGACTGAAACGATGCAAAAGATTGATATGAAATGGAGGAAATTTCAACAATACCAGGATATTCCAACAGAATTCAAAAATCTGGATGAATTCTATTAAGTGGGTGGACAAATTCGAATGTAATTATAAGTCCGAATTGTTTCTAAATTCCTTTTATTCGATTCTTCTCGATCGACTATGAAAAAATAAAATGTTGAAGTCGTGGAGTAAAATATAGTTTTATTGACAGCTACTGAATTATTACATTATAGTTGTTGTTGAGTTAAAAAATTATAATAGACTGCATCCCAAACTAGCCCCGAAGCTATATTTATAATTCCACTAAAATGCTACGATTCAGCAAATAAGTGTATTGCCCTCTGCGTAGAACAAAAACCTTTGACTTTTGAAAGCTGGCAAATATAATTTGAACCTAGGAAATTACACTGTAAACCGAGGAAATAAACTGTAATTAAGCAACTAATAGATATGTTTCACAATTATACACGGTGTGAAACTATACAAATTCAGAAAATTAAGATTAATGTGAAATTACAAATTTATGAACTAATTTGTGATTGAATACTGGGTTTAATTAAACATTTTGATTGTAATTCTCTATTTGCTAATTTGAGTGACTTGGTATTGTCTGTGTTAACTTTACCTCATTCAAATACAAGTTGGGAAAGACCAATTTTCAAAAGAAAATTTAATGAAGAAGTGCAGGAATCGTTTATTAAAACACACATTATGCATTCATCCTAATCAGTTTATCTTTAAAAGTGTTGTGCAAATTTTACACCGTCAGATGGTTACAACTATGAATATAACCAATTTAAACAATAAAGAAACTGATGATAAACCACAAGAAGTTGAGCTCACATTAACTGAATAGTGTATATTTTTTCAATTTAAGTTTTTTTCTTTTAAATAATTTGTTATAGATGAATTGTATGTTCTGTGTATACATTTCTTTTTTGGCCTTGTGTAGTGTTCTATCTTTAGTTGATTGTAGGCCTAAGTACTTATATTTTGGACAACATTCAATTTCTCCTCCATCTTCCAATACTATGTTTTGGTAGCTTCCTCCTATACTTACACATTTTTTTGTCTTCCTTGTGTTGACTTCCAGACCTCATATTCGATACTCTTCTATGAATTTTCTTGTCATATATTGTGGTCCTGCACTAATACTACCTGGTGGTCTGCAAAACATAGTGTATCTTCATTCCACTGCATTTTTTCCATATTTTGAGGGCTTGTTATAAGTTAATTTTAAAAACAGATGGCGACACACATCATCCTTGTTGGAGTTCTTTGTTTACTGACAATCTCCTTTATATTTTTACTTTAGAAGTTGTTACTTCATATGATTGTTAAACAACTTTTATTATAGCATTACGTATATTTGTTTACTCTAATGTTTACTCATAATTTGAGCCATTGAAATTGAAAAGGAGATAAGTTCCAAAAACAAAATTTTACAGTAGAAGTAAAAAGCTATTTTGCTAACTAAAACGATGTTATTACCAGCGATGTCTCTTAGCATTGTTTATAACTAACAGATGAGAAGAGCACATTCTACCTTATCAATGACTTTGGCCTTGGATTAATCTATATTTTTAAGACAAAAACGATTTTTTGAAAATTTTGGCACTTACCCCCTTTTCAAAGTCAATGCCTCAATTTATTTAATGGTATGCTGTCATTGGCTTTTTTTAAATCTACAAATAGCATATATATTTCCTGATCAAAATCACTTTTCAAATATTTAGGTAATACTACTATAATATTGGAAATGGGTCAATACTCACAATCTTAAGTAGTTTTTATTTTTTAATGATGGTAAATTTTGGGCTACCGCCTTCAAGACTTACAATATATCCCCATCATCAGGCCCCAGTACGTTAGTTTTATTTTTATTAAAAACTATGATATCAGATACAGCCCTATAAATTAAGGTAATCTTAAAAACCACCACCCCCCTTCCCTTAAGGAATCCATTCACCCAAACCAGGAATGTATAAATTTTCTATTGCATGTATATTATTATGTTAATATATATCTTTAATTTATTTATTAATTGTTGTAGATGTGTTTGGCAAAATTATAAGATTAAAATTTATGGACGTCCCATATACATATCGCACAATCTTCACCATATGAGCCAAAAATATTATTTTTTATTTTTTTTTTCCTACTTCTCCACTGAGATCTCCAAGTAATATTATTTCTCCGGTGTTAAAATTTTTCTTATTTCATCATCTATTTGTTCATAGAAATAGTCTTTTTTCTTAACTGTTACATCATCATTTACTCCGTAGATCCTTAGGATTGTTAATCTGTATTCCCATAAGTCTAGGTTCAGTTTTTTATTCTACTGCTGATTGCTTCCAACGTTTTGATAAATTTTCTTGGTTTTTACGGATCAGTATTCAACTCATTTGGATTCAACCACTGATGTTTTCAGACTCCTATCTTTTTTTGTTTCAGTTATTACAGCTCTATCCACATTTAGATCTTTTATATCATGAATAACTTAATTTATTTTCTTTGATAAGCCTTTTACATTCCACGAACCATATGTCATTATCCATTTCCTTTGCAATTTCCGTTACCGTTTGATCAATTCCTTTCCGTGACATTGGTTTTAACATTTTTTTTTTGTGAATGATGAGGGGTTGACTCAACACCGAACCCCCAATCAGGAGGACCAGAATTTATTCTCAAAGTATCTTTCTCTTATACATATTGCTTTCACTACAGCTGACGAATTCTGTGTATACAACCTTTTGGTCCGTTGGTGGTATTTTATTTCCCACCTATCCACTGCTCGATTAAAAGACCAGTGAGGAGTGAGGACACTCCCCCATCAGCCACCTGGGGACGAGTTATCACGTGGTTATGGGTTTCCCTGATGGCTAATTAAAAGTCTATAAACATCAAACAAGCATTTAACATTCAGTTCAAAAGGGTTATTCATAGTTAGATCGCTGTCAACTAATTGTGCAACCATATCAGTTCGGAAATAAGCCTCATAAGTTTGTTTTAAATTTTTCATACCTTACTTATATGTTTTAGATTTACTCATTTTTTTATTCTATTTTATATTTCTAGCACCAATTGCTTCTACAAGTAATTATGAAACCTCTAAGGAAACAAATGACAACAATAATCATGTAAAAAAGGAATGTGATTTTGATACTGCTGCAAATTTGAATGTGCTTAAATCTGAAGATTTAGATGAAAGTATTCCTGGGAAGTTAAGCTTAAGAAGACTAGATACTTCAGATACAACACATACTAATGAATCTTGGATGGATACTCTTCAAAGATCGCAAGGTAAGCATTTTTAACATAAACTAAATCAAAATTGGGCTATGACCTCCTTTTATATTCAAATATACACAGAACATTTAAAGCAGATTTTCTTGTTTTTCTTTATTCATTAAGTTAGTGAGAGAGTTAATTAATCTATGAGCTATTTCCATATATATATATATATATATATATATATATATATATATATATATATATATATATACACTCTGCAAGAGTAACGCTTAGTTTTTAATGCTCGATGGTTTTCCGCTAGGCAGTGGGCCAGCAGCCATCTCGACGCACTTACGTCAGAATCACGCTACAAGTGATTATCTTTGATCTACTCACCTTCTGCAGTGAGAACTTGCTTAGCTTTTAAAGCTCGATGGTTTTTCGCTAGACAAATCGACAACGTCAGCAACCAACTTTAATTATTTTCAGGCTTTGGCTTAGGCATTTTGACATGTTGCTCATTGACAAAGGGGAACCTTTCATTTTTACGGTACTGGGCCTAAAATGGAATCCTACTACTGATTTCTTTTCTCATTCTTCTTGTCCCTTTGACAAACCGTTCACAACGCGGGCCATTCGTTTGTAAATCAGTCGTATTTTTGTTGCTATCCTCTTGTTTTTATTCATTTTTCCATGTCTTTTTGCAAGTCAAACGTGTTCTAAAACCGTTGTGGTACTTCAATGTATCCTGGGATGATGAAACATCTGAACAGATACTGACTGGCTTCTGTACTTGTATGTGTTACATTTCTGGTGTTATTTCTATACAGGAACATCTATCGCGAGATCGGAGCTCTTGGCAGCTATACTGCTGACTGATCTAGTCACTTTTGTCAACGAGTCTAGTCCAATTTTCATGCTCGCTCTGTCTCGACAAGATTGGAACTCCTGGCAGCCATATTGCTGGCTGATCTAGTCACTTTTGTCAAAGGGTTGTTCGTCCGATCTTCCGATATTTCGATTCCGATATCGACGATTGCGCTCCCTTGAGCTAATTTTTCTACCCCAAATTGGCAATCGTATTAAACACATACAAGAACTGATACCACACTCTACTCGGCATCAAATGCCTTCTAATCAACACTTCTCTGATTGTGTTAGTCGTGTTTTATCACTGGCACAATTATTACAATTTTCACCAAACTGGCATTTTCCTACCGTGGAGCTCGTCGAAATATCATTACTTCCCGGCTGTCATTGAAGACTTGAAATTAGACACCACGCTGAGATTTCGACGCTATTCTTCTTCTTGTCTTTTCGCACCCCACGGAATTCTTATAGGAAAAGGGGCCAACGGTATTGTGTATGACACAGTCTTTCTAGTTTAGTCGGTCGAAAAATTCTACTGATTCGACGCTATTCTTTTCTAATTGAGGGCATTGTACGCGTTGTTAATCTGAGCACAGGGTCAGATGACATCCAACAATGTTCTGTGGTCAAAATATGACCGCCGCTTATTTGTCAATTCATATTTTATTCTTACTTAGTTCTTTATTAGTATATCGATCTTTCATGTCTATTCTTTACACTTATATTTTCAGCTGTTCTTAAAAACATTCGTTTTTGGCGCGGGAGAATGTTTGGGAAAGTATGTACTATTTCTTTTCATATTTTTACTATTAATATTTCTGTTACGGTACTGTAATGTGATCTAAATTCAATACTGTATCCTAACGACTTTGGTAAAATATATTGCTTCCTGTAAAATTGTTAAACTGGCCATCTCATGTATTGTGTTTTAAGTACGGAGAATTTGACTTCTCTTTTGTATTCTGTGTCACAAATGTGCACACAAGTGTACGGTTTCGTATTACGGTCTCAATTAACTTAAATTATCGCATTCAAAATCATAATACAATAGAGTGATTTATGGGTTTGCCCTCTTGCTACCGACCATCTCGAAGCGTGGTCAGAGGGTTTTTTCTGAAGATTTCAAGACACTTCATCCCCAGACAGCGAACGAAACACACCAAGTTTTGTGGCTCTCGTGCCATAGAGTCGCGTCGGCGGGCGCCCCGACGCGGTACCAACGAGATTTCCTTGGCTACGACTCCAATAGTTCAAAGGGTAAGTCTATATTCTTTGTAAAAACATCAATAATGAGTAAGACCAGTTAATTTCTTAATTTATTTACAGTTGTGTTTGCTATTTGTCGCTAATCTATTCACAAATAAAATATTACATTTTTACTTTATAATTATTTATCTATTATCATTTAACCAGCGACCTCTTAAGTTTTATACAAAACACACCCTAATAGAGGAATGGGGAATATAAAACATATGTCCGCGTTTAAAAGTCTAACTTGCGTGTATCTGACAGAGATTTAACTCTAAATATGACTCGAGTATGATTTCATCATCGGACAAAATCTATAAAACGAACTACTACACTACTGCTGAACACTACTACGACAATAACAGCTTGATGTAGATACAAAATAATTAAATAAGAAACAAACAACAATACAAATAACATATTTAACAGTTATATAACTTGGACAATTTGCAAATGCATATTTTTGAAATTGATAATAAATGAGATTACTGTCAACGTCAAACCACAATTAATTCCAAAACTGTTAATTTTGGGTACAGGAACCCGAATACTATATGAGAGAGAATTAATTACTTATTTTGATAAAGTCATAATATAAATCCAGTATAAACCCGGTACATACTTAGAAATAAGTTTTTGATGTAAAGTCCCAAAAAAAAACTTACTTTTTGTGTGTACAAATTTTCAAAAGCTTGTGTTTGTAAGTAGATGTGCAAAATCCTGTCTATATCTGTCAAAAGTCATAATATAAATCCAGTATAAACCCGGTACATACTTAGAAATAAGTTTTTGATGTAAAGTCCCAAAAAAAAAACTTACTTTTTGTGTGTACAAATTTTCAAAAGCTTGTGTTTGTAAATAGATGTGCAAAATCCTGTCTATATCTGTCAAATGTTTTGAAAAAGATAAATAACTCAATTAATATAAATTTGTTTTGTTTCCTTATACAAAAGCTATACAAAATGTTATCATCATTCTGGCTTTACAACCCTTCGTTGGTCCTAGCCTCCACAAGAATATCTCTCCAGTCGTCCCTATTCATCGCCTTCCTCCGCAAAACACGTTTTCCCGTATTTCTCATGTCTTCATCGATGTTATCAAGAAACCTTGTTCTGGGTCTTCCTCTTCTCTGACCAATGGGTCTATCAAGGAGCGTTTTTCTAGCTGGGTCATTTTGTTTCATCCGCATTACATACTCTATCCATCTAAAACATCCTATCTTCATGTTTTTACGATATCAGGTTCCCGGTATATTCTATAAAGTTCGAAGTTGTATCGTCTTCTCCACACTCCATTGTCATTCACTGCTCCGTTAGCGGCCACTAGACTACTCGCGAAGTTGATCGAAGTTCAGCAAGTATGAGAGTGTAGACAGGACTTCATGCGACTTCGCTTCGCCTCGTTCTTCGATCGAGAGTGTAGACAGCGTTATAGATTCGCCTTAGTACTTTTCTTTCGGAACATCCTAACATGTTTTCATTATTTTTTGTTACAGTCCAGGTCTCTGAACCATATGTTAGGACTGGGCGTATTATTGTTTTGTAGAATTTTATTTTTGTATTTCTCGATATAATTGTGGATTTAAGGAGATTGAGCCCAAAATAGAATCTGTTGGTCGTGCAAATTCTGCGGTTTATCTCTGCGGTAGTATTATTTTCAGTGGAGTGCTCTCAGATATACAAATTTGTTCACTGCTTCGATGACGTTGTTTTCTTTAAGTGGTCGTAGGATTTGTGGTTGCGTGCTTACTTTCATATACTTGGTTTTGTTGGTGTTTATTATTAAACCCATTTTTCTAGCTGATTCGTCGTTTAATGCTACATACGCCTCTCATACAGCGTTTTCAGTTCTCCCAGCAATATTGATATCATCAGCATGAGCAAGGATTTGCACTGATTTATTATATATTGAACCAGTGGTTGTGATTTGTGACATATGTATTACTTTTTCCAGGGCCAGATTGAACAGTATACACGAGGGAGGGTCTCCCTTGTGCAGCTCATTATTTGTTTTAAAAGGTTCAGACAGTTCCCCCTGAATTCGTACTGCACATTCAACTTTTCCAAGAGTTAGTTTTGTTAAATTTACCAACTTATTTGGTATTCCTAGCTCTGTCATTACCTTGAACATTTCTCTTCTATTCACAGAGTCGTAGGCTGCTTTGTAGTCTATAAATATGTGATGAGTATCAATACCATATTCCAGTGTTTTGTCTAAAATTTGTTTCAGAGTTGCAATCTGATGAATTATCGATTTACCACCTCTGAAACCAGCCTGGTATTTTCCTACTAACTGTTCTGCATATGGTGCCATACGGTGACATAGTACTGTGGAAAATATTTTATACGCGCTGCATTTAGAAGCGTAATTCCTCTGTGGTTAGAGCATTCAAAGATATCTTGTTTTTTGTCAATGGTGCAAAGTATTCCAATATTTCAATCATTGGGAGGGATTTCTGTGTCCATATTTCTTTTATAAGCTGTAATGCTATTATGGTATCGTGGCCACCTTATT
This sequence comes from Diabrotica undecimpunctata, assembly GCF_040954645.1. Lineage (NCBI taxonomy): Eukaryota > Metazoa > Arthropoda > Insecta > Coleoptera > Chrysomelidae > Diabrotica > Diabrotica undecimpunctata. The sequence goes on along the minus strand of NW_027311923.1, from coordinate 196,734 downwards.
TATATAGTTCAGCTGGGAGATTATCGATTCCGGGTGACTTGTTTCTGGCTAGTTTTTTATCTGCATCTTTAACTTCAAGAATCGTTGGTGGTTCCTCTTCCCTCTCGTCTGTTTCCCTTACCTCATCTCTTTCGTCTTTCAGGTTTTCTTCTTCTTCCTCTATATTAAGTGCCTGGTTAAAGTATTGCACCCATCTATTCAATACATCTTTCCTTGTTGTTAATAAGTCGCCATTCTGACTTCTACATTGTCTTATAAAACCTGCCTTGAATACAAAATGTTATATCGACTTTAAAAATACAGTAATCATCATCATCATCACTGGCTCGACAACCCTTTTTGGGTCTTGGCCTGTTCTAGGATTCTTCTCCATTCCGATCTGTTTCGTGCTTTTTTTCTCCAGTTTTTTATTTTTAAGGTTGTTATATCATTTTCTATTTGTTCTAAGAGTCTCAGTTTCGGTCTTCCTCTTGTTCTTTTTCCTACTGGCATCTGTTTGAATATTTTGTTTGGTATTTCGCCTTCTTCCATTCTTTCTACATGTCCTATCCAACGCAGCCGTCCTATTTTGATGAATGTTACAATGTCCAGATCCTGGTATATTTTGTATAGTTCAGAGTTGTATCGCCTTCGCCATATTCCGTTTTCTTTTGTGCCCTTATATATGTGTCGCAAGATTTTTCTTGCGACACATATATGCGCTTTCACCAAGAAGGTGGCTAACAACGTTTCCTCTCTTTCAGTAAGTGTCCAGGTTTCTGAGCCATATGTGAGTACCGGTCTTATTAGGGTTTTATATATTTGGCATTTTGTCTTTCTTGCGACGTTATCTGATCTTAGGTGTCTAATTAAGCCATGGTAACATTTATTTGCAATAAATATTCGCCTCTTCACTTCCTCTGTAACGTTATTATCAGACGTGACTAGGGATCCCAAGTATATAAAGTTTTATATATATATATATATATATATATTATTGTGATATTTAAAGTCTTGGTGCGCCAAGCAATAATTAGCTAATTAAATTTTTTTGATTAATTAAAATTATTTAAATGATATGATTATGACTCTATCACAATTTTTAATTCTTTTATCTCAGGGTTAAATTCGTGCTTCAATATCTATACTATTACATGTGAAAGGTAAGGTCCAAAGAATACCGGAATAATAAAAAACACATATGATCTAACACTATATATTGAAATAAAAATAATGTAATAATTCACACTCAAAAGTTTTCAATAAACAAATCTCATATAATGATTCTCAAAATTTTGTTCTACGTACGTGAACAATCAAAATTAATGGTACAAACAATATTAATTGAAATCTCAAAATCCCAAACTATTTTAACTCGCCTAATCAAAATATCTATATCCTTTCTAAATTAAGTGAAAAAATTTGTGTTATCAATAAAAGAAAAAAAACTGCAGAAAACAAAAATATCTCTCTCTGATGATGAGTGGTCCAAATCCTTGTTCCTTGTAGACTATATTATCTCCTCTCAACCGCTCCCTATGTAATCAGCAATCTTACAACAGATTGTTGCAAGTATATCGTCCTTAATGATCTCCTCCAAAAGCACAAATCATTCAAATTATGATAGCCTTTCTCCTCTCGATAAACTGAATCTCTTGTTGGCCCGAGTGAAAAATGACTCTTGGAATATCTTCTCTTTACGATAAACTGAATCTCTCGTTGGCCTGAACAGTGACTCTTGGAATATAAGTAGAGAAATATGACTTACAATATTTTGCTGCTTCAGCACTGTCAGATACACTAACTCCACAAAAACTCACTAACATTCAACACTACTGCTTGCTACATTTCGGGAACCGCCAGAGAACAATCACTGTTCGTCTTACAGACTTGGAAAACCAACTGATTATCTTTTCTCTCTCCTAAATCTAGCTAAACTTTCATTCCTACATACCTATCCCACCTTTTTCAATCTCCGCCAATCAAAACTCGTCACAATTCCCCCATTTTTTCATTTCGATAACAAACAAATTGTTACCTATAATTATAAAATTTCCTAAAACTTATTTACAAATAATATTTTTCTATAATTCTTAAAAACTAACAAAAACCTCTTTCTAAAATCTCTTCTATTGTCTCTAATCACTAAAATTAATGTATTTGGAAAACCCGGTTCAATTGTCTTTGGATTTCACTTAAAATTATGCGGGTCACTCAAGTATAACAAAGAAATAATTTATGTATAGCTTACATTTTGTTTAGTACAGGTAATCCAAGAATTTAATAACTTTCCTTCTTCGAAATGTTTGAATTATTTTAATGTTTTTGAACTTTGAAATATTTTAATCAACCCAATATTTTTCTCGATTTTGCATATCATAACAATATATATATATATATATATATATATATATATATATATATATATATATATATATATATATTACAGTGTTCTTTTAAAAATAACAAAATTGTTGGATACTTTCGTTTTTATCGTAAGTAATATCAAACCGTCGATATTTTATACACGTAAAGTCTAATTTTTAATTTATGTGAAACATCCCCTATACATAGATGTACCCTTGGTATGATGCTATTAAATATAGAAAGTAATAGCAATTAATTTTTCAAAGCCAATAATTATATTTCTAAAAACCGAAAAGATTGATATGTTTTTGTACAGACTTATGACAAATCAAAAATTGAAAAAGAAAAGTATTTTTGAAGTGTGTTAACATTTATTTCCTAGCTGAGTGCTTTCGGCTTACAAAGCTATCTTCACAGCTATGCTGCAATAGAACAATGATATAAATAACTAATTTAAAATTTACAATGTTTAGTTTATGTTATTTCTCTTTAAATTCCTGTTTTCAGTCCCCATTTTAAATATTTTTAATTCTGCAGTTAATTTTGCGAATTCTGATACGCACTTGAGCTCAAGGTTAACTAATCAAGATAACCAAATGCACTATTCATTTTGTTCAAACAAAACGCGAATCACATTTCCTAGAAGAGCTGTAAAGATTGTATATTTTATTTATTGATAATGGTAATAATTACTTGTAGGTGTAAAATGCTGTGACCACTATGTAGATTAGATAGTTTATCAGAATTTAAATGGGAAATCGCCAGTGGTTTGAGGTTTATCATATCTTAGAAAACTTACTATGAAGTAAATACTTCTTAAGTAAAATGGTATAAAATTTATTAAAAATTATAAAAATTATCCAAAATGGATATATAGATTTTCAGAACGTTTTCAATCCTATCGGACCAACATCAGTGAAAAACGTCTATATAGTAAACTATAATTTCACTATTTGAGCATCGCTTTAAGACGGAGAAGTGGAGAAAGACGTATGAAAATCCAGTGGCGTACACTCACTTCCATTTCAACGTTAATTATATTATATTGTTTAAATATTATTGTTCGAAATAGGCCACAATATATTTATCTGCAGGTTTTTACTGAAGTTTCAATCTCTATATCCAAAGACCGTTTTCAAAGATATAAATAATTATAGTTATATTTATTTTATTTGTTTATTGTTATATATTTATATAATCTTATATTATTTATTTTCTTTTTTTTTTCTTAACTTTAAAAACGGTCTCTGGAATAGAGATCGAAACGTCAGTAAAATAAACATGTAAATAGATTATTGTGGCTTATTTCCAACATTCTCCCTAAAAATACGGAATGCTACAAGCAAAAAGCTATAGAAAAATAAATATATCTTTCATTTGTATATTTGAAAACGATCTCTTTATATAGAGATCGAAACGTTAGTAAATTAAAGATTTGAATAAATATTGTACAAAAACTGTATGATAAAAACAAAAATTGTATGACAAAACATTGTACTATTCTATTTAAACACAAACACTATACACACTTACTATGTTTTCTCGTTTTTTTTTGTTTTTGGTTTTTTTATGCTGATGTTCTTACTAAACTATTAGAAAATATTATTCGCTGTCTAAATCTGAAGATGCAGTGCTGCTATCGCTGTCATTATCTTCACCTGGTGTAATTATAATTGGCTCTAGTAATACTTCGACATGAGTGTCAAGTTCCCACATACGATGTTCTTCTGTAATTATGTCGCCTATACATTTAGCCCATTTCTCTGGAGTTACATGGAGGATTGCTTAAATCAAAAGTTCCTTAACTTCGTTTAATCTGAACGTTTTGTTATTGCGTGCTACTTTTCCTTTCACTTGCGCCCAGATAAGTTTAATGGGATTAAGTTCGCAATGATAAGGTGGTAGACGCAGAACTTTGACACCATAATCTTTTGCAGTTTCATCCACAGTATATTTAAGATATTCACTTTTCCTTAACCGTGCAATGTCAAGTAGCTGAATTTTGAGCATTGATTCTTCGTATACAATCCCCTTTTCTGGAAGCCATTCTTGAATTCTCCCTTTCCGCCATGCGTCGTCGGTAATTGTTCTAGTCTGTGGCTATGATATGGCGCATTGTCCATAACAACCACAGACCCAGCTTCCAATTTTGGTAAGATTCTCTTAAACCAGCGCTCAAATACTTCGGAAGTCATTTCTTCATGATAATCACCTGTTTTTTTTTTTCGACTCAAATTGAAGCAAACCATCTTCAAGGAACCCTGTATCACTTTCTATATGGGTGATGATTAAACGCCGTCCCTTTCCTGATGGATCTTTTAATCCTGTAGACCAGCCTTCTATAAATGCTTCGCGTTTACTTTTGACATTTAAATATTGTCAAACTTTTCCAACTGTATGACCTTCGTTAATCCAGGTTTCATCCAAATAATATATTTTGCGTCCAGTGCTGCGAATTTGGCGTATTTCCTCTAAATATTTTCTTCTCCACAGAATAATTTCATTTTTTTCTAATAGCATATTTTTTCTGTTGCGTTTTACATATCGAAAGTTCATTTCGCGCATGGTCCTGATTAAGACTCTACGAGATATCTTGGGTAAGGAGTCATCGTTTTCGAGCTCTTGAGAAATTTTTTTCAGTGTTGGAATTTCACTCCGAAAATAAAATTAATGAATTTTTCGACGTATAATATTCCTTGTCTCGTCATCCAAAACAATGCTTTTCCTACCGCTAGTTTTACCTTTTTCTTGCTTTTTATTTTCCGATGTATTTTTAAGTACACGATAAATACAGCTAACGGATACTTTTGTTAAACTGCTACAAATGTCGACCGCTTGGCTAACATTTAATGCAATTTTTCTGCCAACAATTTCTTCATAAACGTTTCGTATCATTACCTTCTCTTCGGACGTTAACATATTCCGTCTCTTTTGCGGCTTTTCATTTTTGGAATCAACATCAGAATTTTGCTGTCTTCTCTTGGAACAACTCAGTTTTTCATCCATTGTATTTCAATAATCACAGAATATAACTAAAAATTCACTATAAACCAAAACTCCAATAAAACTCAAATAAAATAATTACAGAATATAACTAAAAATTCGCTATAAACCAAAACTCCAATAAAACTCAAACCACATGATCACAGAATATAACTAAAAATTTACTATAAAATGACAAACTATAACACTCTTATTATCAATAACACGTTTTATCAATACTACAATACAGTATTGATAAAACAGTATTGACAACAATAAGTTTACAAACTTATCACATAAAATATACTCACAAAATGCAACACATGCACTACCCTCAGAAACGCCAATGTAAATGAACCATCGTTGATTTCTTGAACGGCACTTCTTAGGCCATAAAATAATAAAAACCAGTTTTACGGCTATGTCTGAGTCGGAATTGTAAATCGGAGTTTCCTCGCTAATTCCAAAGTTGCCAAACGATTAAAAAATAATGTTTTAAAATATCGATTTTTATTTTATTAATTTAAATATGTAACGAAACGGAACATATAAATAAAATTTATTTCATTACAATTTTGTGCTTAATTTTTACTATCGAAAAAATCATGTTTTATGGTATTTTTATGACGGTAATAATCGCTGCGTGGAAGAATACAGGTTTTGTATGACCATAATTACTACTTGTGAACAAGAATTGGCTACACTGTACGACAACTTCTGGTCAAGTCTTCTATAGAGAAGCACAAATAAATATACTGCTTTATATATTCTGTAATTTCTTATGAGAAAACGCAAATTGCAATTGAGAAAAAAATTGAGGATATTCGGCGTTTAAACTATGAAATCACTCTTCTAAATTGAGAATTTATAGTATAGATAATTTTAACTAGCCCCTAACGAGACAGTTAAATTCGGCTTAAATTACATAACTAAAGTAATAAATGTTGTACTTATTAGGACACTAGGTCGATGATAAAAGATTACATTTTTAAGAGAACGTACAAATTCGCAGTTCGAAAAAGGACTAGATCCAACGAGCGATAACAACCAACTCAACCAGTTGGTCCAGTAGCATGCAGTCGTCTCAGTAGCATGCATGCATTTATCACTTTGAAGCTTTTAACTTTTCCAAGCAAATTGGTAGCCTTTTCCCAATTTTTCTTTCAAGTTTTCAATTTACAGCAAGCTTTCACATCAAGAAGAATGGGACATACAGGAGATATTCACAGATAGTAAAATGTCTCACGATGAAATAGGGTATTGTTTAAATTTTATGTAAATTTATTTTTTATTGTTTGAACAATACCCTATCTCACCGTCCGTCATTCTAGTAAGTTTCGATATCGTTTCACTCTTTACAAAGATTCCTATAGACGAAACTCTAAACATACTGAAAACTAAATACAATATCTAGAAAGACCACTTATCTCTCATTAAACATTGTATGTGCAAACTTGTCCAAAACGAAGCAAAGTAAAAAGTATTTACAGGAACTGTTAATAGGAGCATTCTTCCTTTTGCTGTCAATATGGCTTTCTCCCACTCCTCAGAAAGCCATTAAAAAAGCCGGTGTGGATTTCCAAACGTGATCGGGAATCCAACACACCAGCAAGAGGATCGGATTCCTGCTTGTTTTCCGCAGTACCTCACTTATATTAGCGCATGTCCGTCCAATATACATTTCGTTTCCACGGACAGTTCTTTTTGACAATACGAAAGCCGTATTTCCTCAGTACCTGGTATCCTTTCCAGTGTGAGCTGTTCTGTTCCGCTAGTCTATCATGCTCTTGGCATTCCAACACTGGCCTAAGGACTATCTTAGGGCCACTGAGTGCCCCTATAGCCTCTTCACTAGCTGTGCGTATATTGATCCGCTTAAGTTCAAAAACCCCTTATGTTAATTTCTCTAGGGGTTTCTAAATAATTCACTATATCTTCTAAACTCCCAAATTCCCTTATACTCCAGCATGAAACCCATCATGAAAACCATGAAACTATAAATAAATGTATCCCTTTAGGATAGGCTGACCTTGGAACACTACACTTTGTAGGTAGCGCTTGTAGAGAAATGCGCAATAAAATTCTTTAGTACGAGGTTGGATTAAACCAGGATATTTGCTAACACGCCCTTTTCAAAAATAATCTCTTAGCACTATCTCATGAACACATTACGTGGCCAATATTTAAACCTACTTTGCTCTAATTTATCAACGACACTTTTAATAAACCATTAATTTAAACCACTAAAACAATATGTATTGTGTACATGTGGTAGCCATATACACACAAAATAATTTGTTAATTAATATTTAATCTCCCTAGGTATGGATTTGGCCAGACTGATAAATAAACGACCAATTCACAAAAACAAATGATAGGCCAGTCCAGCAAACATTTTATATATATTTATGACAAATAGTACTGACGAAAGAAGCTGGACTGATAATGCATGATTTTTAGATTAATATAGAAATTACAGAATAGAAAATACAGAATATTTCTCATAAATGTATGATTTTTGCTGATCAAACAAAAATCCCCGCTTTCATGACGAATTCTATTACCCAGCGATTGGTCTAATTTAGAGGTATCTGAAAGAGGCATGTGTCAATGCTTCGTAATCATTTTTCATTCTCTTAGCGAGAGTTTTCATTGCAAAGAAATGATTCGATTTTGTTTATTGTAATAGGCGCAAGACTTACAGAGAAAACAGTTTAAAGAGGACGCGGCTGCTGTTATTAAAACTTATACAAATAAATACCTAGGATAGGCTTTCTCTTTCGCAATTTAAATGTTTATAATAAAAAACTAATGTTCAAATTTATAAGCAGACGACGCCTTATGCAGGGTCGCATAAGTTACTTCTTTCTGAATTAAATGCAATTTGAAATACGTGAATTAAAACAATAAGTTTTTTTTAAATCGTTACACTTTTTCTCTTCCTCTTCTTGCCAACGCCTCTCTCCTCTTTTTTCTCTTCTTGCCTACACTTCCCCTATTCCTTTCCCATTGTTTATCAAATTCAATACATCTTGTATTAACCATTTACAATTACTTAATATCTCTTATTCCCGCCGCTGTTACCAATGTTATACTTCTTTAAAAACACTTTTGTTTAAAACAGCAAACAATGTTAAAATACTTGCTATCAACTTTTAACTCAATAACAACTCTGCAAAAACTGAATTATTTCTTCTTTTTTATTTGCTTCCATTAGAACTCAATTACTAGTGTTACTTAACTTGTCAGCTTCCTGTGTTTATATACATTTTATGACGTTCCAGATATTACGAGACATTTCGAAATTTTTCGATGACATCTCGAACATTCTTGGTTTTTAATATTTCTTCATTTTCGTCAAAGGACTTTTTCTGTGTGGAATAGATCTTACGGAATTGTAACAATACTCACCATTATATGGATACCATTCCGAAGATATAGTTACAAGACAAAAACGAACTTACATCAGAGTAAACATTTCGAGTTGCACCAATGTGTATATGTATCATTATTTTCTACTAATAATTGTGTTAATCATTGTAGGTATCGTATTATATTTCTGAATATTTTTAGATTCTTCTAAATCAACGTTGGAACAATCAAACGGAAGGATTAGCGATGAAAACATGGTTGTATTGATAAAGGATGAAAACGAAGAATCCGATGATTTCTACTCCGTTCCTACTCAAAAGATAGTGCGGAAAACCAGTACACCTTTACCTATTGCTAAAAGTTTAGTTCAGACAAAGACTGTACCTGTCGATGTAGAGATGGAAGATAAAAATACAGAAAGTATTCAGGAGATTAGTACACCTAAAAGGGACAAAGAAGATGTAAAAAATCAAAATAATTTATTACAGAAAAATGAAAATTCAATATCTAATATTAGTAATGATCAATTGCACAAAAACCTACCATCAACCTCGAGTTGTAAATCACCAGAACGTAAAATAAAAATCAGCTCTTCCGATGATATCAATAATAAAACTGAAGAACGTTATTTGAATATAGATAGTGTAGACAAAGTAACTACTGAAGATTTTGAGAAAATAATGAAATCGCCTACAAATTTTACCAAAAGACGTACTACCGATGAGCTAATGGACGTTACTTCCTTTGAAGAATACTTTAATTCAAGTGTTGAAATTGTATCAGAGGATATAAAAGAAGATAACACATCTCAAGGATGTACTACAGGTAACGAAAATGGATCGGTAGTAAATGACCCAGTACAATCAGAACAGTTACCACGTACTAGTTTGACGTCTGAAGAAAAGAATATTGATAATAACGATGACGATGATTATTACAATGTTTATTCCGTAGAAACTCAGCGTGTTTCCTCAGACGAAGAAAACGAAAGAGATTCCGAAAGAGGAGAAGATAATAATTCCAAAAAAAGCCCGTGTGACAAATTTACAGCCAAAGAAAGTGAAAATTATATTGAGAATGATTCTTCAAGTACAAGTGACCCACAAATAGATGACAATTTTGATTCGGATACTGATCTCAATGTTCAAGTAGTTCCTGAGGAAATTTCAAATACAAGAGATTCTGCTACCGCTGAAGATGACAATAATCATCAGACGACCAATAAGAGTTCTAGCGATTCCGATGAGACAGATATTGAAAAATCACCTGTAATAAATGATATTGTACAACTTAATGTCGACAACTTTTCTTTAGAAAATTCTAATTCTAGGGCAGAATCAATTAATTCCGATATTTCACACACATCATTTGATTTTATAAACAATGACCAATGTCGAAAAGGTAAGTGTTTATTTTTTTTTTGTTTTTTACACTGAATGTCCACATTTTTTAATGTGGACTTACTTATACTTTTAAAACATTTGTTTTTTGTAATATGGTTTAAAATATGGCTAATTCGTACTCGTATCCACTCCACATTACCAAAGTGTCATGTCTCCCGTCGAGTTCTACTCTGCTGCAGTTTAAAGCAGTGTAGGATAGTAAAGTTTGTTGGTTTTCGTTTTAAAGCAAAGCTTCTATACCTACTAGCATGGTATTACTTTTTCTCTATAGTAAAATGTTAAGGCGAGCGTCACGGAAGAAGCGCCACAAGGCGACGTCATGAGTAGCGTCATGAAATAACGGTTTTCGCATCGATTAACTCCTATTCGTCAATTCGTTTCTAGTCATCATAATATATTTTTATCTTTAATATATTCCTTTCAAACTATACTCAAATATTATTTTTAAACATCCTATTTTATATAATAGTTAAATTTACTATCAAATGATATTTATTTATATTTTATTAATCTATACAGTGTGTTCGTAAAGTATGGAATAAATTCGATATTTCCTAAATGAAAAGCATTTTTAAATTTTTAAAAAAATCTAAAACACGTCTATTTTTAAGTTTAATGTTCTACATTCTACAACAAAATTTCATTATAAAAGATGATACACATTAAGATGATGACGTCATCGGCTCTTTTTTTTTAATGTAACACCCTATATTTTATGAAATTTTTAGATAGATAAAAATTATCTGATTCCAGAAAGTATAATACTCGGGGTCTACTGGATATAATTTAAAAGATATGCGCTTAGAAAATAAATTATTTATTATCAATTCCAAAAAGTAGCCTACTACTAGTTTTTAGTGAAATGTAATTATTTTTAATAACGTTCAATAACAATTAAGTAGTACAATAATTGTATTAATTCTTGAATGTTCTGTATTATTGCTTAGAATTAATTTGAAGTAGAAATGCATTTGAGTGTCAAGCAAAGAATTGAAATACTCATGATGATTGAGTATGGAGACAAATCGCGAACTCAGATTGAAGTGTCTAATTTATTTAATGATAAATATTCAGAAAGACCCATAACGCAGTCAACAGTAAGCAAGATTGAAAAGAAATTTAGAGAAACTGGTACGGTTGAAAATGCACGCAAATCAGGTCGTCCCTCTGTAAATTATGATACATTAGATGTTCTACTTGCTTTTGAAGAAGATGCGCACACTTCTGTTCGTAAAGTTAGTCGTGATCTCGATGTTTGCAAAATAACGGTACACAAAGTAATAAAACTTAAAAAATGGCACCCCTTTAGATGCACACTTGTACAGGAATTAAACGAGGATGATCCAGATAAAAGAATACAATTTTTCGAAACAATGATGGATAACTGCCACTGAAACCCTGTCTTGGTTCAAAATATTATTTTTTCTGATGAGGCTACATTCACATTAAATGGCGAGGTCAACCGTCAGAATTGTACATACTGGTCAAAAGAAAACCCCAACTGGATGCGGGAACATCATACACAATACCCGCAAAAGGTAAACGTATGGACTGGCATTGTAAGAAATAGAATCATCGGACCCTACTTTTTCGTAGGTAATTTAAACGGACCAGCATACCTTCAGTTTTTAAGAGGGTATCTCGTACCTACTTTAGTTAATTTATTCCCCAGTAGAATTAATCCTGGAGGTTTTGATGAAAGTTTATGGTTGCAACATTATGCTGCAGATGTTAGAAGGTACCTAAACGAAATTTTTCCGAACAGGTGAATTGGAAGACGTGGACATATTGAATGGCCAGCGAGGTGGCCAGACCTCAATCCTTTGAATTATTTTATGTGGGGTCATTTGAAGAATGTTGTTTATAAAACAAAACCTGCAAATATTGAAGACTTATAAACAAGAATTCGTGAAGAAATAAACAATATTTCTCAAGAAACCATAAACAAGGTTCTACAAGAATTTGTACAACTTTTGGGTTACTGTCAAATACAACAAGGGCTACAATTCGAACATTTAAGATAAACTCATGTATTAATTACTGGATTACTTTCGAGTTATTTATTATAATTTATTTATAATTTATTAATATTAGACAGCAATAAAAATTAATTTTCTAAGCGCATATCTTGCAAATTATATCCGTTAGACCCTCAGTATTATACTTTTTTGGAATCAGCTTATTTTTATCGATCTAAAAAAATAAGATATAGGGTGTTACATTTAAAAAAAAAAGAGCCGATGACGTCATCACTTCAATGTGTACCTTGTATAATGAAGTTTTATTCTAAAATGTAGAACATTAAACTTAAAAATCGACGTGTTTTAGATTTTTTTAAAAAGGCTTTTCATTTAGGAAATATCGAATTTATTCCATACTTTACGGACACACTGTATAAATAAAAATGAATCACAGCAATGTTTGTACGCGCATAACTTCAGAACGACTGCATCAAATAAGATAATTCTTCTTTTGTTGTGTTTGTTAGTATCAGAAGGTTCGTATTAAAGATAATTTTCAAAAAAAAATGTACGGAAAGACGTAAAAACAGTTTTTCTGTTTTCCGTCATTTTAAATCGCAATATAACTAATAGATGGCTCCATAATATGAATAACAAAGAAAGCTATGATTAACAAAATAAATGTCAATATTAAAAGATTAAAATAACGACATAGCTGTATTTGGTATTGCGGCTCCAAATAATAACGATGAAGTTTCAACATATCAAATGGAAATATATGTCACTAATGTGGTTTGTAGAATCTCTTAATTTTCCATACACAAACGTCATCCTACTTTAGTTAATTTAGCTGTCCACCTAGTGGATATATAACGACTTCACAATTTACAAGAGAAAACGCAACGCAAAAAGCTGACACCACCATCGATAACGTTCAAAAATTACCTTTCGTAAAGGGAGACTTGACAACATATATTATATTGTTAGGTAGATTTTAACTCCAGCGATAGGTCAGAAAGTGTTAATTAAAATAAAATAAAATGGAATAAAGTGGAATCAAGTAAAATAAAACAAAATATAATAAAATAAATTAGAGAGTAAAATAGAATAAAGTAAAATATAATAAAATAAAATAAATTAGAATAAAATGGAATAAAGCGTAACAAAGTATAATCAAATATACTAAAACAATTTTTAATTGAAGGTGATTATTTGGCAACATCGCACTTAACGAAGCTCAATAACCTTTCAACGAAATCAGATTCCACTTATTAATTTTGCAGAGGCGTACCAAAGAAAATTTAATTATTTATTTATACACATAAGTAATTACGTAAAAATTAAATCTAAGACCGATATAATTATTAAGTTATCATGTGTCTTTTGACAGGTATCTTATAGTTGTCTAACAAATTAAAGTAAAATTTTATTCTTATTAGAGAGTACTTCAGAAAAAACAGAAAACTTTGGAAAATACTTATTTTTTCATTAGGTTAAACAATCTGAAATTTGAACATACGATCTGCTCATTATACACCATTCTCTATTTATAAAATTGCTGTGTGCTGTAAACGTTATATTTGTTTTTTTTTACTTTATTTAAAAGTTTCCTTGTGTTTATTTGTTTATATAAATATAAAAATATAGTATGAAGTTCATATAAGTTAAAATGAAGTAAGCTAAACTATTATCATGTGAATGCGTCTATATAGTGGTGCATTTGTTTATTTCAGTAAATTCTCGAAATATGAAATGAAGATGACACTAACTACTAAAAAGTTAATAGCTTTGTTAGAAGAAGACTCCGATTGTGAAAATGCTGACTCACTTAATGTGGTTCATTTGCCGCCGAGATTAGATTAGAAAGTTTCTGATGTAGAAGACATTGATGACAATATTATTTGTGAAGAATCAATAAAATAGGATATTGCAGATACATATGAAATACAAGTGATTGGGAATTCTGACGATTCTGAATATGATATTCCTCTGAACCACAGATAAAACGTCCAAAGGAAAAATCAGGCAAAAATAGTAAATCCAAATTTGTCTCAAGTTGTAACAACAGATACTTTTTCGTGCTCAGTAGTAATTCAACTTCAGTCTGATTGATATTTAGACAATATAAAAGCCAACAACGGAAGCAAGTGATATATTGAAGTTTTTTCACTCTTTTTTGATAAAAAAGTAATTGAGAGCATTCTATATTTTTTACAAATATTTATGCATCGCAGAATAACCGTCACGATTTTGGAATGAATAACATAAATTTAAAAAAAAATGATTAGCATACGTACGAGTATATTATCTGGTTCACACTCTGCTTCAAGTTGATATGCATTGGTGAAATGATGAGAATAACGAAGTGCACATTATAAGAGAAAGTATGAGCCGACATAGATTTATATTTATAATTTATAATAGTGAAGAAACCGCTACATCAGTGTCAAACTTAATACATGGACGTCAATCTAAATTTGCTTTACCAGAAGAAACCAAATTCGACAATATTGGCCACATTACAAAAATAGACGATAGTGCAAGAATGTAAGATGTGCAAAAGTAATAGGTACTATTTATTTATGTAAAAGGTGTACAATGCATCTACACTCCGAATATTTCGAAAATTTTCATCTTAAAATTTAATTTACATTTATAGATAGAATATGTTCCTTTATTTAAAATTATACTGTTTTCCTTGAAAATGAGAAAAAAATCTTTTTGGTTGTAAATTAGTCTTAATTTATGTGTTTTTAATCCAATCTAATAAATTAATTATCAAATTTCTCTTTGTATATTGAGCGGCCGTTAATGGGTTAATACTATATAAAGAATAAACTTGCCTCAAATTTACTTTACTTACCTCAAAACTATTTTAAAGTTAATAATAAAATCTATTTAATAAATATATTCCCAAGAAATAGAACACACTACGCCTATGCACATATAAAATGTGGAAGGAATAAACGAAAATATCATATTTCTCTCATTTCCATTCTTTCTAAGAACGTAAATATTATATATATATATATATATATATATATATATATATATATATATATATATATATATATATATACCAGCAAAATATTGATATGTTTACCGATGTTTTAAACTATTCAATGAACTTGTCTCACTATACACTAGTGAGCTTTTACTTAGATTACTTTTTCAGTTATTTACATAGGCGAAGCATACATAATAAAAATGACCCCGGTAAGAATTTACTGCTGACATTTTTCATGGTTGCCGCTACCGTTTAGTTCAATTTGTAGATTAGTCACCTTTAATTGAAAATTGTCCGACTATAGAATAAAATAGAATTTCCTTTTTTTTTCTTGGAAATGAGCCACAATTTTACTTTTAAAATTAAGTTTATTTGACCTGTCGATTTCCACTTCGGAACTCTTTCTCAAAATACAAATCATTAATAAATTAAGCAAATTTTGTTTTTGTTGTTTGGAAAAAAATTCTAATAATATAATTTTATCTGACTCATTCATATTGACAATGCAGGCATATATTATACGTTTTAAAGTTGGACATTGTAAGATAGTTCATTCGATTACATGAAATCATCTTTAACTGAAGAATATCCGTAGCATGTGATTTGTCTTTAAATAGACAAACACGTGCAATGATGACATTAAAATTTTACTGTTAGTGATCCTATAGTAAATCATGAGGAAAAAAACCTCATAATACTATCCCGACATGGTAAGATTAGGACTAAGTGAAGCACAAATAGAGGATACATCATTTATATTTTAAAATAAAATGCATAATATAAAACCAGAGTTAGATGTTAATATTGAGAGTAAAAATAAATGTAAGAGCAAATATTTACCATGTCGGGATAGTATTATGAGGTGTTTTCCTCATGATTTACCATGGGATCACTAACAGTAGAATTTTACTGTCTGTCTGTTATTTTATTAATTTGTATTTTAGTTTAATATCAATACATAGTTTTTTTAAGAAGCTTGGCATATCTTTCAAAGAAAATTCATGACGCACCATTCATATTTGACAGTAAATAAATGTTATATATTTCTTTTGTGACTTTACAAAAGAGAACAGCAGTTCAACATTGAAGCATTTGCCGAAATAGTTTTTACAAATTTTCTACAATTGAATCAAGAATAAAGGATTGAGTACGATACCTTGATAAAAGCTGAAGAAGAAGTGATCATTAGATCTGATGGAATTTACCTCGTCGATGCTCCAGGAGTAGCAGAAAAAACGGATTTTGGAAATATGTTTCTGAATGTAGAGTCAGTTACGAGGCAAATCTGAATAATAAAGAAGAAACATTTAATTGTATGCTATGTAAAAAGATCAAAAGTATATAAATTAACCTTAAATAAAATTACCCGGTAGTATATAATAATCATCTTCCTTAAAATGAAGTGAATAGACTCTTGTGTTAGGGTAAACAGATTTTAATTTTAATACAGATTTCCCGCCTTTTAATTGATCAACTGTTTTTATTATCAAAATAATCAGTTAAAATCACAGAAGGTTTTTTATTGTTGCACCCAATTACAGCACATTTAAGATATTTAAATTGTTTAGCAAGTTAATTTTTTTTTCGTTGATATCGTGTCTATTTCGTTAAAAAACGACAGTATTGTAAAAAGCCGAACTTTTCTCTTTGAATTTGAAACTTTTTTTTTTTTCAATTTGTCAATATAGAGAGGGTACGAGTACGGGTTAGCTCTATATATAGTACTGTAAGCGTATCTGCCATTCTATATTCTAGAAGTCGTTCTTGGAAACAATTTAAATTCACTTTTAAAAACCCTAAATCGATTTCGCTCTTATCAAAGTAGGATTATCGGTTTAACGAAGAGATGCGGCATATAATTCCTTCGTATATACAGTGTGCGCAATTAAGTTTGCATCATATGGGAAACTTTTATATTTAGTTTTATGAAAAAAAGTTAATCATTATAAACATTCAGTATGATATGAAACCTAGAATACAATCTTCAGATATTAAATTTTTTCAGTCATATACGAGGTTTGTCAAAAAATTATATAAATTTTTAAATACCCTGTATAACACAAAACAACATTATATTCTTGTAACGACGAAGTTAAGCGGATTTTAAATTTAAAATAAAATACAGAGGGTTTCGTTAAAAACAACATATCTTTGATGCGGTACAGTTTTACGGAAGACCCTGTATATTTGTAACTAATTTTAAAAGGTGAAGCCTCCTATTTTTGTAAATATTTTTTTTGTATATTCTATAATACATGTAACGGAATTTACGCATGTAAGTTTTTAGATAGTGGGGAAATCTGAATTATAAATCTCAATGTGTATCAATTGTACGGCCTTACGTTTTCTTGAATGTTTATTCGCTTCATCAGAGTCGAAAGAAATTAAATATCAATTAACTATAATATATTCTTTGTAAAATGTTAATTGTATTATCGGTACGCTGAATTGTAGAAATCAGGTCTTCAGTAAAGAAATATGTCGTTGTTTTTAAAAGTTGTTGTTTGTTTGGGTTTATATGACTGCGGACACGGAATTAATTCGTCAAATCCATTTTAAAACTTTGGTATTCGGTAAGTCTAGTTCATTAGTTGCCGCAAAAATCCCGTTTCGCTGGTGCGAAGAAACAACTTTAAAATTCGTTTTCAAATATTTAGAACACAAGTAAAGGGTATATTTCCGCTGTATTTGGGAGTGTATTTTCATTAACAGAAAATTTACACGACTTTCAAACATTCTAAATCTATCGAAGTATTATTTGAGATCTTCCAATGCTAATTCCTTCGGAAGATGTAGTTCCTGGTTTATCTTTTCTATGGATCCATAGCTTCTTTTTATTAATCACACAAATTTCCTTATCCATCTCTTCTAAAATAGCCGTTCTTCTTCTATATATGCTTATCTTCTAGAGATGTTGGCGACCACATTGACCCATCTTATTCTATTCACAGCAGCTCGAAATAGATCAGTGGACGTTAGACCAGTCCACTTCCCAAGATTGGCAAGCCAGGATATATATCTAAATCCAGGGCCTCTCTTACCCTCACTCTTGCCTTGTAGAATCAACTGTAGAAGTCGGTATTTATTATTACGCGTGATGTGGCCGAAGTTAAGGCATTAATCAGTTTATTTACTCTACTGCGTTGTAGGCTGTTCATCGTGCAAAACACAACTCACTTGTGAACTGTACTCGAACAAATGCGAACGATTTTTGAGTAGTAGTGTGTATTTTAGTTACTAAATTACTAGCATAGTGCGAACTAGGCTCAACAGATAGTTAAAATCACTGTGGCTATACACATAGGCGCAACCATATTCAGTTGATTATGGGTGGAAGAATCATTTAAAACTTTTGTTAAAATTTTATATAGATGAACAGTAATTTCTGTCATGATCAACAATTACATATATTTTTTAATTATTAAAATTATTATTTATTATGAAACTACAAGAAGAATATACCAAGGCTGGCCTAGATATTAACCTCGCGAAAACAGAGTACCTATCTACAAGTGAAGAAGACATAGAAGATCTACAGATTGATGACAACGTAACAATCAAAGGAAAGGATAAATTTAAATACTTGGGGTTTACAATCACGAAAAAGGCAACAACAGAGGAAAAAATTACATTAAGCAAAATATAAGAGATTTCAAGAAATTTTCTTTTAAGTTATTTTCATGATAAAGAATATTGGTACTAACTGCACTACTACTATATGCACAACGGTCAGAATGAAGGCGTGACTCACTTATATATATATATATATATATATATATATATATATGTATTTAATATAAAATTTGTTTTTCTTGGGTTTAGGTTCAATAAATTATATTACATGTGGAACTAGATTTTATTTTCCATAGAAATCAACTTTTCGGCAGGAAACCCTTGCCTTTGTCAAGATTCTAAAATGTACAAGATTAAGAACAAACAGTTATTGTAAAATATGTATATATATATATATATATATATATATATATATATATATATATATATATATGTATATATATATATATATATATATATATATATATATATATATATAACTTACCAAAACGTAAAACGTCATGAGTCATTTAGATTTTAATGTACCATTCTTCTACCGCTATATCGATGACTGTATATGTGCTATTCCAACAAATAAAATGACCGAAGTTTTAGATAAATTCAACAGTTACCATCCAAAACTAAAGTTTACTATAGAAATTGAACAAAATAATAAAATAAATTTTCTGGATATCACCTTCCATCGCATTAATTACCTATACGGTTAAAACCATGTGGCTTACAAAAGAAACATGGTCTTCACGATATCTCAACTACAAGTCTCATCATCCATTCTCCCATAAGAAGTCTGTAATTATAAGTCTTGCTGATAAATCTATACAACTAACAGAACCAGAATACAGACCAACTACAATAAAAAAAGCAAAATAATGCATATCCTGAACATCTAATCGAAACTATTTTCAAATCAAGACTTAATAAATTTTACATCAATACAAATAACAGTAAACCCAACAGTATCAAAACAAATTATACAACTCTTCCATATATAAAAGGTTTATCCGAACAATTGACAAATCTTTTAGCCAAGCATAACATAACAGTGTCCCACAAAGGCAATAATTTTTTAAATAAATATTTCAGTAAACTAAAAACACAAACTCCAAAACTCAAAAAATCACATGTTGTTTACGAGATACCATGTATTAACTGTGAAGGTGTCTATATCGGGCAAACCAGTCAACTGCTTCAATCCATTCAACTCGTCAATGCTTCAATTTGTTCTTCAAACCCAACAAAACAAAAAGAAGAGGGTGATACACGGATCAATAGAAATAAAAGAAATTCCAACGCAATAAATGACAAAAAAGATACACGACCTAAATAAAATATATTTCAATCTGATTTAAGTAATAATAAATATAACACCATAAAAAGCTCTTAAAGTCATAACATATCTCCATTTTACCTTTTTCAAAAACATCAATGATACGCCCATATAAAAATAATTATACACTAAAGACAGTAAACCATGAGATATCAGATATCAACTTTTATTTGTCACTGCATTAATGTCAGTGTCCCGTTTTACGTTTTGGTAAGTTATACATATACATATTTTACAATAACTGTTTGTTCTTAATCTTGTACATTTTAGAATCTTGACAAAGGTAAGGGTATTCTGCCGAAACGTTGATTTCTATGGAAAATAAAATCTAGTTCCACATGTAATATAATTTATTGAACCTAAACCCAAGAAAAACTAATTTTATATTAAATATAGTAAGGTTCAAGAAACTCAAATCTATAATATATATATATATATATATATATATATATATATATATATATATATATATATATATATATATATATATAACTATATATATACAGGGTGTTTGGCAGGTCGATGGAAATTTTTAAGGGATAGTCATTTGCAAAATTTTTTGCTAATAATGTATCGCTCAGACTGTTAAGGTTTCTGAAATAAAATAAATTTGTCAATATTCGAAAATAATTCTAATTCTTCTGGTAATTACGGCAGTTTAACAATTAAATTAAATTAACATTTACTCCCTTATCTGCCCAGTTAATGTCTTTGAACACGTCTTCAAGTCCAAGTGTGAATAGCTTTGGTGAGATTTTGTCTCCCTGGCGAACTCCTCTGTTGATTGGTACAGCTTTGGTTTTCGCATCAATTTGTATTTTCATTGTAGCTTTCTTGTAAATATTGTATATGAGCATTCTGTATCCAGAGTCTATCCTGCAGTTGTTCATAGCTCTATCTATTGCCCAAAGTTCTATGGAGTCGAATACCTTTTCATAATCAACGAAGCCAATATATAAGTTCAAGTGATATTCATTGGCTTTCTCTATTAGAGTTCTGACTGTAAGAAGATGATCCGCTGTACTGTAACCTTTTCGGAATCCTGCCTGCTCTACCGGTTGATAACTATCGAGCTTCGACGTTAACCTGTTAGTTATTACTCTCATAAACAATTTGTACATTTGGGATAGCAGGGAGATTGGCCTACAGTTCTTGAGATCTCCCCTGTCTCCCTTTTTGAAGAGAAGTATTGTCAAACTTTCATTCCAATCATCTGGGACTTCTCCTCTGTGAAGACATTCGTTGAAAAGTTTTTTCAATTCTTCGAGAATAATTTCATTCCCCTCCTTCAACATTTCTACAAGTATTCCATCTGGACCCGGAACCTTATTGTCCTTTAGTTGTGCTATAGCTTGTTTTATTTCGAAGGATTCTATGTTTAGAATAGAAGAATATATAATAGAATAGAATCCTTAGAATATATATATATATATATATATATATATATATATATATATATATATATATATATATATATATATATATATATTATATGTATATATACTAAATGTTCACTAAGATAATGGAGAGTTCTAGGTCAACAGTAGGAGACTAAAAGAAAGGATATCAGCTACTGCATCCTTTTATTGAAGACGTTTCGTGTATTAAATTTATACACATCATCAATTCATCTACAAAATTATTCAAATAAACAAACATCCATAGATACAAAAAAATTTGCACATAGTTTACCTTACAAAAGATATGCAGCAATAATATTATGAAAGTGAAAAAAACAGCGTAATTTATGAACCATACAGATTAAAAAGTACAAAACAGTTTGTGTTATCAAAAAACAGAACTAAGTCAGTTTTCTGTTTAAAAGTTAAAAAAGAGTTCAACGAACAGAAATATTAAAAAAAAAATGTAAGTAACAAAGCAAAATATTATATCCAATATGGATGACAAAATTCCAAAGTTAGCACTGGTATTACTTAATACTAATAATATACATTACGGTAGTTTATATTTAACTTTAGGTAACATTATGAAATCGGCTTGTTCTAAGCAATAAGTGACAAAGTAAAATTACCGCCCAAGGCACAATGCGAACACTTTAAAGGTTGTAAACGAAGATATCCACGAATTCATCAGGTATTCGTTTGAAGTGTGTCTGATGACTTGACTGACAACACATATTAAGAACGATACGGCGAAATGTTTCGGTTAAGCGATATTCAGTGAATTGTAAGCGATAATTATTAATGTAACAAGACTTTATGATGTTTGTAATTTAACGAGTTTGTTTTTTTAGTTGAAATAAAGTTGTTAAACCACGTTTGCTTCATCTAATTCCTGAATCCACAGAAAAATGTAACAGTATAGTACCGAACTTTTAAAAACAACGTCACATTCAATTTATTCGTTAGTTTTAAAAATAATTCAAGAGTGGTAACGTATATACTTTCATTATTGTGTGAATTTGGTTCATTGAGTTGAAACTTCATCAGATTACTACCAAGCCATATATTCTTACGTGCAGTGTTATGTTGGTTTTTTTCCTTAATAATAAAAAAATATAATGCTTTTCTACATATCCTTTTTGATATTATATTTTTTTACTACTGAAGACCTAAACTCTACAATAATTCAGATAATCGGTAATACAACTAACATTTTACGTAGAATATATTATGGCTAATTTATATTTTCTTATAGCCCTGAAGAAGTGAAATAAACATTCACGAAAACGTTGGGCTGTACAATAGATACACATTGAGAGTTTTCTTGCAGATTTCTTCCCCAATATTTAAGAGTGTAGGCGCAAAATGTTGGGCCAATGCTTTTTAAATGCATAAATTTTTTTCGAATCCTGAGAAAACTAATAAGTATTAAAAATTTAAACGCAGAATGAAAGATTACATTATTACCGAGGGCCAAAAGTGCCTAAAAACTTCTATAAAGTTTATTTTAGTAAGTTACAGGGGTGAAAAAGAAGAGAAAATTAAGTTTGATTTTTATTTTCAAATATCTCATTCAAAAGAAACTTTTTGTTTCTTCTAAGGGACTTTCGGCCCTCGGTAATAACGTAATCTTTCATTATGCGTTTAAATTTTTTAAACTCATAATGTTTAAATATTTATTAGTTTTCTCAGGATTCGAAAAAAATGAATGCATTTAAAAAGCATTGGTCCGAAATTTTGCGCCTACGCTCTTAAATCTTTACTTTGTAACTAGTTTGCAAAGATATATATATATATATATATATATATATATAGTTTCGCATATACCGCCTATTGTCACGAACGGAGCGAATAGTGAATTCAGTAATATAAGAGTTATTTAACTGCTACAAATTCTTATTATTTTTTTTTTAATTTCGTTTTTGTTTATTTTGTAAGTAATACTTCTAATATTTTACATTATTTTATTATTTCGTTTTTATTTATTGAAGGTGTAAGTACAATAATATCCAGTAACAGAAATATTCCAAGAGAAATATTTGGTGATTCTAACATGGACACTTTGTGCCCGAATGATCCTGGATTTAGTGTTAAACGTTTAGAAAAAAACAAACATATTAACAATAACAGAGTTGCAACTGCTGCAGTAATATGGCAAAGAAAAAAAAGCGAGGCAAAACGGCGTCTCGAAATATCAGAAAAACTACTGAAACGGTATTCTTTTTTAAGTCCACAAAAAAAAAGTCAATAGTACTATAGCCCATAGCCAGAGATGTGATAATACAAAATAAAATACGCTGTGGAGACAAAAATGAATAATTAGTGAACTTTTAAAATCAGCACAGCGTTACGAGGTGCAATGGTTGGAGTAACCTCCAATTGTTTGCAACTCCAAACTTTTGATTATAATTTTTTATGGCACTTTTAAGGTGCAATAAAACGGTGTATTTGAATTGTGTTTATTGTATCAAATCAATATTTTAGGGTAAAATAATATTATAAAAGTACCTACATAAAAAAGCTTTAATTTGAACTTTGCTATATTAAATTTGACCCAATAGTTTATGCAAAATTAATGATTGAAGGTCAAAAAATATCAGTTTTTCTCCATTTTTAGTTTTTAAAATAACTTTTTTAAAAATTATTTTTTTTATGCAAAAATCATTATATTTCAGCTCTTTAAATTACAAATCGAATGAGACTTTGTAAGATCCGATCGGTCAATCCGTTTTCGAGATACGTTTAATTGTTTATTGAAATTCTTATAAATTTATAAATTTTGCAGGACCAGAATTTTTTGTAAAAAATATAGAGATCTAATTTTAAGCGGATTCTCTTCTTGGTCAAATAATTTTTTATTTAGAAATAAAAATATCATCATCATCATCATTGGCTCCACAACCCATGGTGGGTCTTGGCCTGCTCAAGGATAAGTCTCCATTCTCTCCTATTCTTCGCCTTGGCTTTCCAGTTTCATACTCCCAACATTCTCAAGTCTTCCTCCACCTGATCCTTAAATCGTGCTCTGGGTCTGCCTCTCCTTCTCACTCCATCTATGCTTTGGTTATAAATATGTTTTGGCAGCTCCATCTCATTCATTCTCTTTATGTGACCTAACCACCGCAGCCGGTTTATTTTGATGGACCTAATAATATCAGGTTTGTCATACAGGCGGTAAAGTTCGAAATTATAGCGTCTATGTCATAATCCGCCCTCCTGTACTCCTCCATAGATATGCCGGAGTATTTTACGTTCAAAGCATCTTAAACGTTCTTCATCGCTCTTTGTAATCGTCCATGTTTCCGACGCGTAGGTGAGGATGGACTTGCTAAGAGTTCTGTATATCACTAGTTTCGTTCTTTTTGTAACTAGGCTTGTTGTTAAAAAAATTTTTAATCCATAATAGGCTCTATTTGCCAGATATATCCGTCTGTTAATTTCTGCACTTACTGCATTATTCTGATTAATTTGTGATCCTAGGTATATAAACTCTCTTACTCCTTTGAAAGTATATGTTCCGATCGTTAGATCTTCGGGTTGTGCTCCTTGTATATAATTTGATACTTTCATATACTTCGTCTTACTAGTGTTAACCTCTAGTCCCATTCTTTTTGTTGCTGCTTCAAGCGCCTTGAATGATTCGACCACGTCCGTCTTTCTTCTTGCAATAATGTCGATGTCATCGGCGTACGCTAGTAATTGTACGCTGCGATTAATAATAGTTCCTCTGGTTGTTATTCCAGATTCTCTTATGGCTTTCTCCAGTGCAATATTGAATAGAAGGCATTATAAGCTGTCTCCTTGTCTAAGTCCTATCTGAGACTGGAACGTTCTGGAAACTCCGTTCTGCACTCTAACTTTACACTCGACTCTTGAGAGGGTCGCTTTCACCAATTTTACTAAGTGTACTGGTATGCTGAATTCTATCATGGCCTTGTACAGTGCGTTTCTTTCAACACTATCATAGGCACATCTAAAATCAACAAACAGGTGATGAGTATCAATGCCATACTCATATGTTTTTTCCAGAGCTTACCTTAGAAGGAATATTTGATCGGTCGTTGATCTTTCTTTACGAAAACCACACTGATATTTACCTATTATGTTTTCACAATATCCGGATAGTCGGTCGTAAAGAATATATGCCAATATTTTGTATGTTACGTTTAGGAGGGTTATTCCTCTGTAGTTGTCACATATTGTTTGATCTTCTTTCTTGTGGATAGGTACAATTATACCTACATTAGAGTCTTCTGGCAACTTAATTTGCTTCCAGATCAGTTCTACTAGTCTACATATACAGTGTGTCAGGTTTTTTTCCATGCTTTAAAAGTTCTGAAGGAATGCCATCTGCCCCAGGAGCTTTGTTTTCTTTCAATGTTTGTATAGCTTGGATGACTTCTACCTCTGTTGGGATGTTATCTTTCTCCCCTTCGTCGTCAATGTCCTTGAGTTGAATTTATAATTCGTGGAGCCCTGTCTCACCTCTTATATTTAGCCTTTCCTCGAAGTTTACTGCCTATCTTTCTAGTATCTTGTCCTGATCACCAATGATCTCCCCTGTTCTATTTCTAACGATTGATAATCTAGGTTTGAATTCTTACCTGTTCTGGTTAATCCTCTTGTAGAACTTTTGCGTTTCTTCTTGTGCCTTATAGTTCTCTAGTTCTTTTAGTTGGCTCTCTATATGCTCTTTCTTCTTCTTTTTTCAAGTATTCGTTTTTCTTCTTGTCTCAGCTGCCTATACTCTTCCTCTGTTTGTCTCGTTCTTCGCCCTTGGAGTCTTCTATATGCCTGATTTTTTCTTTGCGTTGCTTGTGCGCATTCCTCATCGTACCAGTCTGACTTTAATTTTTTACGTTTTTGCTTTCCGATAACTTCAGTTGCCACTTCTTCCAATATGGCTCTACACTGCCTCCAATAGTTGCAGCCTTCCAGCTTGCTTTCGAGACTTTAGTCGAATCTCTTAGCTATCTCAGGGTTCTTCAACGATTCTACTTTAAACCTTTCCTCTTTAACCCGTTTTTCTTTCTTTGCATTGAAGATTCTAGCTCTTAGTTTAGCTTGTAGTAGGTAATGGTCCCTGTTTATGTTCGCCCCGCGTCTTACACGTACGTCTATCACGTCGCTGAAGTGTCTTGCGTCAACCACCACATGGTCGATTTGGTTTACTGTATTCCCATCTGGACTTATGTCCATGTTCCCTTATCTATATATATATATATATATATATATATATATATATATATATATATATATATATATATATATATATATAGTAAAAAATACGACCGTTGATTAAATTTGGAATATATTCAATGGTTGAATAGCAGAGGTTTTATCGGTCAATAATTGGCAAATAAAAGACGTCAACTACTTTATTGCTTTATTAGAATACGTTTCGCTTTTATTTTTAAAAGCATCATCAGTTCACTACAAATAAAAAAGATTTTAAAATATAAGTAAACAAACCAACAGGGTTCATACTTACGAAAAAACCCTACAAATTGTTTTCGTAAGTATGAACCCTGTTGGTTTGTTTACTTATATTTTAAAATCTTTTTTATTTGTAGTGAACTGATGATGCTTTTAAAAATAAAAGCGAAACGTATTCTAATAAAGCAATAAAGTAGTTGACGTCTTTTATTTGCCAATTATTGACCGATAAAACCTCTGCTATTCAACCATTGAATATATTCCAAATATATATATATATATATATATATATATATATATATATATATATATATATATATATATATACTGTTATGATGTGTTTTTTGTTTGAATGATGAGCAATGAGTATTTTTAATAATATAGGGTTTTTATCGCGGTTCTCAAAGAATTAGTTTGTAAGTACTTTTTTTAAATTATCTTTATTATAACTATTATGGAACACACATATATATCTAACCTAGCTAATGTAAATTTAAAATAAACTATCTTTAAATTGTTACTCTTATAAAACTAATTAAATTCTATAGACAATGTAAATTTTAAACAAACTATCTTCAAAATTGAAATTGTTATAACACTAACTAAATTATATTAACAAAATTTTGTACCTTTCTTTCACTGAATGCCTAAATGAACTGTTTTCCACTATATATATTCTAATCACCACTGAATGTCTTCGTACTTCGGTTATCCTTGTTTTTGTGAAATTACTTTTTTCAATTATCAGCTTCTACCAATTTAAGATATAGTTTTCTTCACCAGCATTTATACACCACCAACCAAACCAGCAAACAGCATTTATATTTATTCTTCTTTTCAATATACCAATATCCAATTATTATAAGTTGATTTATACTAATCTCCAACCATAATATAATTTAATTTCTTCCAATATACTTTTATAATCTTCAATAATTATTTGTGTATAATTATAAATGTGCATTAATTATATGCATAATTTTTAATCTTCATTTAACTCACTATATCAAACAATTCGACTATTTGTACCTGATTCACTGACTCCAACTAACTTTCATATTTCTTACTAAACTTTTCTGACTGACTTCTTGAAAATTCTGAACAATTTTCTTCACTATTCACTAACTAAATGTGTCTATTAACTTTCATAATGAACTGGCCTGACTTCTGACTAAAAACTTAAAAACTTCTTAAAAGTCTTCTGACTGCACTATCTAAAACTTTTCTGACTAAAAACTTTCAAAAACTGCCATAAACTGCCATCTTGAATCCAAATCACGGGTATTTATATGTTTTGGACATTCTAGAACCATCTCGTAAGAGATCATGTTCCAATTTGTTCTATTTCATACTTGTATGAATTTTCTGGAACAAACCATTTCGCAAACATGGCCATCTCCGGAGATCCAGAGAATTCCATTCTTTTCTATTAATAATTTTGTTTACATTTAGGCTTTTCAGATCAGAATATATAATTAAATTAGTAACTTAACATTCTAATTTAATAAAATACACATTTCAAACAATATATTATTATAACCCACTTATATTCGTAAATATTCTTAAACGTCACTTCAGAGTATAAATATCTGTCAATCTCCGAGAGTAATTTTGGTTGCCTAAGCACATGGCTCACTTATATATATTTACAATATTAAAATACAAGTTTTTACAATTATTATATGCTAATTTATTAAAAATGCCCTCACATAAATATATTCTTATTAAATTCTCTAGTATATAACTTATTTAAAACAACCAAATATCTAATATTATGTAGTATATAACTTATAAATTATTTTCTATAAACCCTAATCGTCACAATACATCTTTGTCCCTGAAGCATGTGCTGGCAATCACCATGTTCATTGAGGAGGCTAACTGTATTAGACGAGTTCCGTTGTTGTTTGACTCTTCATGTAAACAGTGAATTCCAATGGTTGGCATGTATTCCCTCTCCTTACCTATATTTGCATTAAAATCTCCTATTAAGACCTTTACGTCATTTCTAGGACAATGTTGTATGATATTTTCCAGTTGTTCATAAAATTGTTCTTTTTCTTCATCCGGCTTCTCCTCAGTTGGTGCATGAGCATTTATTATTGAATATTTAAAGAATTTACCTCTGATTCTTAGTGTGCATAATCTTTCGTTGACAGGTTGGAAGTCTATTATAAGGTGCTCTACTCTTTTATGGACTATGAATCCCATTTCTAATTTGTGTTCCGTTGGATGGCAACTATAATATATCGTATAATTTTTTCTCTAATATTTTATTTCTCAACCATCTCATTTCCTGAAGTGCAATTATATCGCTCTAATGAGAGACTGTAAGGCTCCGCCTGTATAGAGATCTTACATTCCACGAGAATAATCCTAAATCATTCTCCTTTTTCGCGCCGAGTCGTTGTCTAGATAGAAATAAAAATATATAATTATAAAATGATTCAACCCCTTAATTATTGCTTTGCAGTATGTGCAACTTTTGCGTTATAAATTAATTAAGCTGCGGTGCTCCCTGTACATTACACACGTTTTTAACTTATTAATTGGTTCTTATAGTTAAAGTCAAGATAAATATTTAAAAAAAAAGTTTCCTACGACTAATGGAAGTGGAGTTTGTTTAAAAATCACAGCTGCTTTGTTTATAACAATTAAGAATTCACATCGGCACTATTCAAAGTTCTTTGCTCTATGAGGATATAATTTTTATTAAAAAAAACCGCTATTTGTAATAAAAAAACATAAGTAAATTTGACTGTTTTTTCGAGTAGCCAAATTGTCTCGGTGGTGGGGAACTCTTCTCCTGTCTGTCCGGTTAGGAAAAAATGGGAACTACAAATCCCAGACACTCGGAGAAATTTATCGTATCTCAGTTAAATATGGATTTATTTTGCTCTTTTTTATTTGAGGTAACAGAAAATTTTGTGAACATTAGTTAAAAGAGGATTATATGATATGCAAAAAACCAGTACGTCTCTGGTGTATATCTGTATATATATATATATATATATATATATATATATATATATATATATATATATATATATATATATATATATATATGTTCGGAAAGATTTCCGCGGTTAGTACAATTAAACCTAGAGCTAAGATTAATACTATTATAAAAATTAATATTAAACTCACCAGTCTTCCGGCGTCCTGAGACAAAGTGTCTACTAGGACTTGAGTTGCTATCAACAACTCTGGACTAGCAACCCCCAGTGGAGTCTTGCGTTGCCATGTTATCTATTCCTGTTGTAACTTACACATCCTAGTATATAAAATCAAATAATGTAACTCAAATTTAATGTAACAACATTTAAAGGGTTTTTATCCATATATTTAGTGGCTTCAAACATGTACATCCAGATAGCACTGATGATGAAATATTAATTCCGAAAACTTTCTGTGATGTAGCCCGATAGGGTGTTTTAATGTTATACCTTTTATAAAGGAATTTTTAAATAAATTTATTGTTTTATTACTTACTAAATTTATTTGAGACTTTATTAAAACTATTTTATTAATAAAAAAGTTGTTTGTTGACTCAGATTATATGCAAAATATGTACAATATACGTTTAAGGTTATGTACGGATTTTCGGTTTTTAGTTTTTTGTCGTTTTCGTGATCTTTTTGAAATATTTTTTAACGAAATGCATATGCAGTGTACATAAAATATATGAATCTGCAATTCACTTTGAAAAAAATGTTTCGACTAGGATAATATTTCATGATTATTTCACTACATATTCCGAATTTTGTTTGTCATAGACTAACTAATTGATTATTAAAATATATATTAACAGTGTCTTTCACCTTCACCAATATTTCAACTTCCTCTTTAACTAAGTGTCAGTATAAATCACATTAGCGATGTGTTTTCGGAGGATTCAGATGATAGCGTTGCAGATCCTGACTATAAGGAAGAATTTATTTAATGCAAAAGACGTATTGGTACACTTGACTCGTCTGACATGGAAAGCGATTCTGGTAAAGAGATGCAGTTGTCACAAAATATGACTGGACCAAATGTTCTTAACAACCAATAAAATTCTCCCACGCTCAGATCACTAGTAAAATTGGACCTAACGTTGAAATTGAGACAAGCAGGAACCTGCAAATTTAAGCTTATTCCTAACGGAAGAATATTTACTGTAAATAGTGACATCCAAAGTAATTTGTATGCTCATCAAAAGTTGGTTTTTTCATTAGACACCGAGTTGGAATTTTCATTAGAAGATTTAAAAGCATTTCTTGGCATGGTTTTATACATGGGGTTCAATACCTTCCTAGTATGAATCTTCTTTCTTCTTAAAGTTCCATCTCCTATCGGAGGTTGGATATCATAACGGCTATGGTCACTTTGTTGGCTGCTGCTCTGAAAAGTTGTAGTGAACTACAGTTAAACCATTCTCTAAGGTTCTTTAGCCAGGAGATGCGTCTTCTTCCTATGCTTCTTCTTCCTTGGATCCTTTCTTGCATAATAATTCTCAGCAGCTCATATTTTTCTCCTCTGGTTATGTGACCCAAATATTCTAGTTCTTCTTTTTATGCTGTTCATAATTTCTAACTCCTTATTTAGACGTCGTAGTACCTCAGCATTGGTAATCCTTTGAACCCACTGAATTTTTAATATTCTTTTGTAACACCACATTTCGAACGCTTGAATTTTTCTTATGTGTTGTTTCTTCAATGTCCAAGCTTCCATTCCGTATAGTAAGACAGAAAATATGTAACATCTTAGAGCCCTCAATCTGAGATGCAACTGAAGGTCTCTGTTGGTAAGCATTGTCTTCATTTTCACAAATGCTTGCCTTGCAGTTTCAATTCGGACTTTGATTTCTCTGCTTTGGTCATTTTTCTCATCAACCCAGGTTCCCAGATATTTATATGTCTCTACTTTTTCTATTTGGGTTTGCTCTATCATTAATCTTTCATTTCTATGTTGCGTTTTTGAGACAATCGTAAATTTAGTTTTTCTCTTATGTATTTTTAGTCCGTATCTAATGCAATAATCGTTAATTCTATTTACCAATTCTTGTAGCGATTCTAGGGTGTCTGCCATTATAACGGTGTCATCAGCGAATCTTATGTTATTTACTATTCTTCCGTTTACAGAGATTCCATCACCCAGATCTGCTATCGCTTCCTGGAATATGGCTTCACTGTACACGTTAAACAGTAATGGTGACAGAACACAGCCCTGTCTTACTCCTCTCTTTATATCTATATTTTCGGACTTTTGTTCTTCTATCTTTATATTGGCCTTTTGATTCCAATACAGATTGATAATGATTCGTAAGTCTCGTCTGTCTATATCTTTGTTTCTCAATACTTCTATTAGTTTTTCATGTCGGACCTTGTTGAATGCCTTCTCGAAGTCGATGAAACAGGAATAAATATCTAGGTTCATATCTAAGCATCTTTGAGAGAGGATATTAAAAGCAAACAATGCCTCTCTCGTTCCCAGTCCCTTGCGGAACCCAAACTGAGTATCATCCATATCATCTTCTAGTTGTCTATAAATAATCTTCCATGAATCACCTTTAGAAATATTTTGAGGGTATGGCTTATTAGTGATATTGTCCTATAGTCTGAACAATCTTTGGCATATACTGTTTTTGGTATTGCTACAAAGGTGGACACCAACCATTCCTGTGGGATTTTTCCAGTTTTATGTACTTCATTAAATAGGTCCAGAAGTACAGGTAGCGTTTCATCGTCTAGACATTTCAGTAGTTCCGCAGGTATTTTGTCTGGACCTACAGTTTTTCCGTTTTTTGCGTTTCGTATTGCTTGTTCGATTTTCTCTATTATGATCTCTGGCCCCGTTTCGCTTTCGATTTCTTCCGGTTCTTGTCGATTATCCTCAAACAGATCTGTTATGTATGTCTTCCATTTTTTTAATTTCTCTTTAATTTCTATAATGATTTTTCCATTTGCGTCTTTCAAAAGGGCATCTTTCTTTTTTCTCAGTGTATTTGTCATTTCCTTTATTTTCTTATGCATGTTAAAGCTATCATACTGTTTAGCATATGCCTATTTCACTGCATTGATTAGCAAGCCAGGTGGATTTGGCCTCTTTTATTTTCTTTCCTACCAATCTCTGTAGTTCCTTGTATTTTGCTTTACTCCTGCCTTTATGTTTCCTTCTTTCCTCCATTAGATTTGTCTCCATTTGTCATTAACATCTGTTGTTTTTATCATGTCTTGTTTAAAATTTAAATATATAGAAATAACACGTTGGTTTTTTACTACTTACATAAAAAGTTGTTAAAAAACATTGTATGGCCACTTAAAAAAACTTTCGAAGGACATCCGTATTAAAATATAATCCTCATGGTTTTATCAAGGTAAATGCAATAGACTTAACTTATTGATTATTAAAAACTGAAGATGGGGGCATCTTACATGACCCCCTGTAGCTGGTGAAGTTTTTTCGACTTACATTACCGGTAATGTACACCACGTGCTTTGTATAAAGTCTTCTTTTAGGTAATTTAAAATTTGTATTCATTATTACCATCTCCTCGCTTTGGCAGAATTCGACAAGTCTGTCCCCTCTTTCATTTCTTTCTCCCAAGCCAAATTCCCCCACACATCCGTTCACTTTTCCTTTTCCAACCTTGGCGTTGAAATCTCCCATCACCAACAATATATCATCTTTTTTTGTGGATCTTATGATTTCTTTCAATTGCGTGTAGAACCTCTCTATCTCGGTCTCATCTTTGTCGGCAGTTGGTGCATATATTTGTACAATGTTTATCTTTTTAGAGAATGTCTGCAATTGAATCATCATCAATCTCTCTGAGTGGGGAGTAAAACCAACTACTGATTTATTTGTCGCTTTGTCTACAAGAATGGCAACTCCATATCGATGTCTTGGATCATTGTTACCAACGTAATACATCATGCCGTTGTTTGTGGCTAGTTTTCCTGAATCGGGTCATTGAACATCGCTGATACCGAATATATTTATCTTAAGGCGATCCATTTCAGCTATTAGGTTGTCCAGCTTACCTGGTTGATATAAACTCTTCACGTTCCATGTGGCCAGTCTTAGGGTTCGTCCTTTTTCTATTTTCTCTAAACCAATGCTTGTCTTGGTTTCCTTCTGATTATGAGGGTTTCACTTGCTGACGACCTGAGAGGCCTCATATTCTTCAAGTGTACCTCTCCTGCCGGATCTTGGTTTCCGACTGACATGATCAGTAAGGTGTCTTTGGGTTTCTGCAAACGCCATTATGATTTTCTAGGAATGTCATTTGAGGCCTTTAATACAGTGGTTTTCCGTTCCCTTCCGTATCCTTATGCCGTTGACTACTTGATAGTTCCTCCGCCTTCGATGCCGATTTCTCAACTCCAGGACAAAAGGGTGCCCTACCACTTACCAACTCATCCGCCCGAAGCCGTTGGTCAGTAAGTGTGGGATTGCTTATACCGGCAATCGCTCGGTAAAATTTTCGCCATATCTGGCTACCCTCACTTAGTTTAGCCTGCAGACCAATGCAGTTGCCCGGGGTGTGGCACGTGGAGCTATAAGTGAGAGCTGTCTTATGAGGACCAGTTATCAAGAACCATCTCCCGTCTATGACGCTCGATGTGGTCGTTCCGATAAAAGGTGCTACCTCTATAACACAACTCTACACCCCAGTATGAATCTATATGGGCCCAATGATGAAAACTTCCATTCCGAAAGAATTGGAAGAATTATGCTTCTAAAGAGATTTCTGAAAATTATTAGGTTTATCCACCTAAACGACAACACGAAGATGCCACAAAAAGACTCTAAAGGATTCGACAAACATTACAAAATACATCCACTCGTAAATCACTCGAAGGAGATATTTGCACGTGATTACAATCCGTCTCAGCGGTCTCATATAGCAATAGATGAGTCAATGATTGGTTTCAAGGAACGCTCGTCAATTAAAAAATACCTTCCTATGAAGCCCATCAAACGAGGAGTTAAAAGTTTGGGCTTATTGTTGCGCTGAGACAGGTTTCCTTCCAGATTTTGACGTGTATATCGGAAGTGAGGATAATAATGATGGAATGGAGTTAGGAGAAAAAGTTGTTTTCAAATTGTCGAAGAAGTTTCGAAGAAAAAATTATTGTCTATATTTTGATATTTTTTTTAGCAGCATAAGGCTTGTTGAGAGGTTGCCCATTGATAATATCCTTTTCTGTGGAACAATTAGACAAAATAGAAATGACTATCCTAAATGCCTAAAGCCTGACAAAGAAATGTATCAGGGTGATTACGACTTTACACATGCAGGTGATGTTGGAATTGTATAGTGGAAAGACCGGGATACTAAAAGTGTTTCTGTCATATCTTCTATGCACGATTCATCTGAAGTGACTTTACACTGCATAGAAATAAAACAATAGAAAGGCTTCCAGTTAAATGTCCCAGGATGATAAAGGCATATAATAAGTACATGGGAGGAGTAGATATGTTTGACCAGAATATCGTCGGGCTAGTACTTATTTGTTCCATATGCCAAATTCTCATTTTGAGATATTTACATTTAAATATTTTGGTAATATTTACTCATTTATTTTTTAAAACTCAGGAAAATGATGTTAATTATAAAAAAAAAATATTTAAAATGGTGTGCTGGATTATGCCTTCAAATGTTTACGTCGTGTCGCGTCGACTATAGATTTTTCGGTAATAACCTTTACCATGGAAAAGTTAATAATATTATTATGATCGTTTTTGCCCTGTTTTTTAGCAGATCCGCGTGTCTCATGTTTATTAAGTCTAATAAAAGTAACATTGTCATTTTTATGTTTTTCTTACTATTTGAAAATTTAAAAAATCTTCTTTTTTTAGTTGCAGCACCTTGAGAGGTGCTTTACCGGGGGGTATATTTACGAGGTGTCTTAAGAGTGCAACAGGGCTGTATATTTTCCTATGTTTTAAATACTTTTCTATTTTCCATAGAAGAGTCGAACAGAGTCGATTTCTTGAACTAAACTATGTCCGGGCTCTGAAAATTTTTGTTCAACTGTATTAATGCGATTATTGATATGTAAGAAATACTTTATAGCTAAGGCCATGTGTGAATTGCGGTTTTGGGGGACACAAGAATCTGACCATAATATAAACTTATTTATATTAGGATTTGTTTCTGAAACTATGTTTAATAGTTTTATAAGAGCACTGGCAATGTGATTACCATTACGGCCTGAAATGGCTTCATGCCATAGAGCACAGTAGGTAATTTTATCTGTGGAGCAGTGAACAGTTAAATTATATACTGAAAACTTTTTTTTATAAAAAAATTTTGACACTTGACAGCTTTTGGTAGAGCAAAAACATTTTGCATATCAAAGTATAAAACAGCAGTAGACTGGTCAAATTTGTAGGCGTTTTTATCAAAGTCTCTTTCTATTTTTCCTTCGATTTTATTTTTTATGTGAAAATCATATTGTTTTTTATTTTCTTTAGTTTTATTTTCAATTAATTTGTATTTCTCACAGATATCACATCTATCCTTTTTTGGTAGAAGAAAACCAAAATTATATTCTGTAAAAATTTCTCTATACTTATGTGATTTAACAGGAAAATTACGAAGTCACTTTCTAGGTATAGTCGATACATTTTTTCAATAGAGAGACACGGATCTGAATACAATATAACACGATCTGATCGACAGTAAGCTTCCAATGGTAAGACTTTCTTTACGTATTTTCCTTTCAAAGGAGTCCGAGCAATCCCTGAGTTATCCTTATAGTGTTTTTTAAAGAAATAATAAATTTCTGGCAGTCCGAAATATTTTGTGTTTTCACACACCTTCGTTTTGGTGAATTTTTTTACAAATTTTGAATAAAATGCGTTTTTTTGGCTATTACTTAGTTGCCAAAAGTTTTTAAATATAACCTCCTATCCATTGATAGATACAAGTTTTCAAACACTTGGATTGACATTACCTTGGAACATGGTCAAGTTCTTTTTCGTCCTTATATTGAAGCACATGTTCTCACTGAACTTTTTTCACATTTCTAGTCCAGTTCTCAGGATTTCTCAATCGCTTTCTTGATTTTTTAGAAGTCTTCTTGCTGCTTGCTTGGACATCTTGATTTTCCATGTTATTTTCTGCTGAGCTTTCTTCTGTACATTTTTCGGCACATTCTGATACCATTTTTGTAGAACTCTCTGTATTTTGTCTGTTTCCATCAGAAGAAGTTGAACTTGAATCACTATTATACTTTTATTTTATGTTATCCGTGTTATACTTTTATTTATCACATCCAGTCGCCACCATACAAGAAGTAAGACACGTTAACCTCAACTCACTGCATATAATACTGGCATGGCACAAACAAGCACCGAAGCATCGAATGCGCTTGTGAAATACTGGCTTTCTATTGGCCTTTGCATATGGAACACTTAAGTACTGAAATAACCCATAAAATAATCATATGGCACAAAGTTACAAAGGTATTACAGAGCAGTCTTGGCTGTTAGAGTTATCAGGGCCAAATTACATACATTATTATGTTGGCAATGTTTCATTACAACTTCTAACCCGAAAAAGTAGAAAATGTGGTATGGAACAAATAAGCACTAACCCGACGATATGTCCTTCTACTATTTTTATTACCTCTTTGAGGCTTGCGTTGTAAATAGGTACATAGTATACAAGATTACAATGAGAGAGGAGCGAAAGAAACCTTTATCACAACTTAAATACCGGTCAATTTTAGCCAACCAATTGATTGGTAATTTCACTTGTAAAAAGAAAATGGGGTACGTTCCAGGTGCAACAAAAGGAAGAAAACGTAAAAGATCTAATGGGTCTGCAACTTTATTAAATTCTGTTTCACTTTCAAACGTAGGTGCTTATATTCCAGAGAAGATCAATACATACCGTCTATGTGTCTTATGCAGTACGAAGAAAAAAGAAAAGAGAAGTAATATGATTTGTGTTAAGTGTAATGTGGCTCTATATAAGGGGTGCTTTGCACCCTTTCATACATCTTAAAGCATTAAGTGACATAGCATTGCCAAGTATAAGCATTTGTGATTTTTAATATATCATTGTATGTGTAACTTTAAAATTTGGTTGAAAGCAGAAAGCATTATAGTTTATTGGCATAAATATTTCCCATCTGAAAAAAATAGTTTTTTGTAATAAATTGCGTAAACAACAGTTGTTTTATATTCCTTGTAATCTCATTACACAATTCAATACAGAATATCCTATATAAAAAATATAAATACCAGTATCTTGCCACCTAAAGGGTTAAATTCTTAAGCTTTTCTTTGTAATTGTATTTTATTAGATAAATTTCACTGTCACGATTGGCCCGATAATAGCAAATATACGTGTCTAAAGCCCTTTTGGCATGATGCCATTTTTTTATGTATTCTATTAGCTAAATCCTATCATATGATATATTGCACAGTACTGTATGTAAAGTCTTTTAGGCACTATAAGCTTAAGGTCTTTTTGACAATTCACCATCTAACCCCAACCTTTTATTATTTATTTTTTAAGATATCCTCTTTCCGACGAACCCTCATATGTTATGATCTAACCAGCCGTTCTTGAGCTGAATGAGGTCAGAGTGGAAGTGACGGGAGTAGCCCAACCGCCCCAACCCCTACTACAACTTAAACAAATTAAGCTAACTCCTCTTCTACTGGTCGTAGAAGAAAACTTTTTTAAATCTTTGTCTTGACTTCAGCTATAAGAATCAATAAATTAAAAATGTGTGTAAAGTGTAGGGAGCGCTGTAGCTTAATTAATTTATAACGCAAAAGTGTAATTGCATTTCAAAGCAATAAATAAGGGATAGAAAACATTTTTGAGCAAATATTTTTATTCCTACATAAAAATATAATCGACCAAGAAAAGAATTCGTTTAGAATTAGATCTCCATATTTAAAAGAAAAGTTCTGGCCCTGCAAAATTTATAAACATTTAGAATTTTTTTAAACAATTAAACGTATCTCGAAAAGGAATTGACCGATCGGATCTTACGAAGTTTTATTCGATTTATAATTAAAAGAGCTACAACGAATGTTTTTTGTAAATAAAAAAATGTTTACAAAAGATATTTTAAAGATAAACAATGGCGAAAAATTTACATTTTTGAACTTTCCATCTCTAATTTTGCATAAACTATTGAGTTAAATTTAATGTAGCATAGCTTAAATTAAAGCTTTTTACATATGTACTTTTATAATACTGTACTCATTTTACCCTAAAATGTTGATTTGATGCAATAAAAATAAAAAAATAATTAATCAACACCGTTTTTTGCACCTTAAAAATGCCTTAAAAAATTTATAACCAACAGTTTGGAGTTGCAAACTCTTGGAGGTTACTTTGCCCTTAATAACGCTGTGCTGGTTTTAACAATTCACTAATTAATGCACGTTTTTTCTCTTCAGCTTGGGTCAAAAGTACCATGAAACTTTCACGATTTATTGGTTAATGATTTCAGTGTTTGTCATCTTACACTGTATGCCTATACTTTTGTAATCGTTATCTATGTTACAATATATTATAGATTTTTATTGTGTCTTATTTACATACATAAATAATAAAAAAAAAAACAATATATCTCCGCTTACTTACTTTACCCAAAACTAATATATCACCGCTTACTTACATTACTTTTCGTGTCCAGTTCTGTAAAATCAAATCTTGTACATCAAAAAAGATTGGTATGTGTGACAATATCACTTACATACAAAATGTCTAGATCTGGACAGGGTTTCTCTAACAGGGTGCGTTTCTCTAGTCGACACAGAACCTTGTGAAGCTATCTTTCTTGGTTACCAATACCTGGACTGGAAAAGACCAGGGGCTACTCCTCGATAACATTCTCTTTCCGCATATCTTCAAGTATGGCAAAAGCTTATTTTTGTTTTGCAAATTGGGGACATCTTAGTGCCTGCCTTATGGGGTTGGAGTTGTCAGTGTTTATTCTTTCTAAAGATGCCACTTTCGTTTTTGATGAATTTTTCTGCTTTTTGGTATTTATCGTAAGATAGATTGCCAAATCATCATCATCATTCAATCTTCGCTTATCCACTGCTGGACATAGATCTCCCTCATAATTTTCCATCTATTTCGATCTTGTGCCTCTTGCATCCAACTCCTATGACAACGTTTTAGATCGTCAGTCCAACGTGTTGGTGGACGACCTCTACTTCGGTAGGCATCATCTCTTGGTCTCCATTCCAGTATCCGCTTTGTCCATCTATTGTCTGTCATTCGAGCCACGTGACCTGCCCAGTTCCATTTTAGTGTTGCTACTCTCTCTACTGCATCAGCCACTCCTGTTCTTTGTCGTAGCTGGCGATTTGGGATCTTGTCTCGTAGTGAAACGCCCAACATAGCACGCTCCATCGCCCTTTGACACACACGGATCTTTTGATTGCCAAATGACTTCTTTAAATTGTCCAGTTCAGTTGAGAGTTGGTATGTACGGCTGGCTGTTGGCACGCTTTCTTATATTCTGGTCACTCTTATAATTTTTTCGCATATTTCAAGTACTTGGGCCTTATTGAAGGTGATGTTGTTGTCATTTGGGTTGACCTCTCCTACTGGAACGGTTTTCTTCTCCCAATATACTAAACATCTGGCTACAATGAAGCTCTCATGATTCTGCTCTTCTGCTTCTAATAAGATGGCTCTTACGGCACCAGATCCATCAATTTGTGCGACCAAGATATGTTCTCTGTTAGGAGAGATCTTGGTGTCTTCTGTAACTAAAATCTTTAGATTCTGCTAATTTCTGGTGGCGGAAAGTAGAATTTCTTCATTTCTGACAACTAAGCTCCCACTTACGACACATTATTTTTCTTATTGTGCCGTCTTCTAACGAAGGTTGGCAATCACTTCTTTAAACGCTTTTTTATTTTTTGCAACGTAAAAATCTGTTCAACACTGAGGTTAGTACAATCCCTGATATTCCTTAGCCAAGATTTCTACTTTCTTTCCCCGACTCTTCCTTGTTTTTCTTATTTTAATTGTGTTCATAAGCTTTCTGCCATGTCCAATACGTCTTAGCACTCCTTCGTTTGAAACTTTTGCAGTCCAAGAAATTTTAAGAATATGCCTATATAGCCACATTTCGAATGCCTCCAATTTTTTTACAGATTGGTCATTTAAAGTCTAAGCTTATACCCCATATAGCAGTTGCGACCATACATAACATTCGACGAACCTTAATCTGATAACCATACTTAATTTTTTATTTGTAAACATTGACTTGTATTTTATAAATACTTATCGAGCTATTTCAATTCTGACCTTTATCTCCTCACCTTGATCTAACTGTAAGTTTATAATTGCTCCAGGTATTAACACTTGTCGACCTTCTCTAACGGTTTACTCTCCAATGTCGATAGGGGTTTTCGAGATCACCATGTATTTGCTTTTATCTATATTCATTGTTAGTCCTATCTTTTACTTTCTTTGTTAATGATTTCTATAAGAATTAGTAAATCTTCTATATTTTCTGCCATGATTGCGGTATCGTTCATATGTGCTTAGGACACCAGTTGTTACGTTTTTCTGTGGATTCAGAGATTAATAGAAGCACGTGGTTTAACTAACTTTATTTTAACTCCAAAACTTAATTACAAATATCATAAATTCTAATTACATTAATAATTATTACTTACAATTCACACTGATAACGCTTGCAATGCCATTCGCTGATAACAAATTGATCAAATGCCATTTCAGCGGCTTATATAAGCAGAACAGATGTTCTCGAAGTAGGGACGGTGACCGAATCCACGCAATAATACCAAATTTAAGAATATTATTGACGAGGAAAACACGTGCGTATCGGTGCGTATAACATTCGCGGTGAAAAGACTATTCTCGGTTTCGCTAAAACACAGGGCCGCAATTAGAGGTATGTAACGTAACAATATTAAGTTTATGATGTTTTTAGTACGTCCGAGGCAACTGTTTTGATCGATTAAGTTGTTGTTTTTCACATAACAGTGATTGCGTGCATCGGAAAATAAAGGAAGTAACACATTCCTAAAAAATCAGCCCATTTTAGAAGAAAAAGAAATCTGCAAGAGAGGCAAACTTATATAAGATGGTTATTTACTGATAACTCACTAATAAATTTTGATAACATATAGCTCAACTCGGTACCAGAAATTTTAAAGTAAAACTGCAAACGTTTACTACTGTTACCTTTGTAATGCGCTGTATCTAATTTCGTTAAACAGATATTCTTTTTACTGTAGATGTGTACATTTGGAAACAATAACGTTATTGTTAATATTCAACTAAAATAACTTTCTAATAATATGTCACCGGCCCCTATTTTCCATTTAAAAATTTAGGAGTTGCAATATTTCCTTTCTCAATGTTCTCAACCTCGACAAGGCACGTCCTAATAGCTAATAGGAGAGGTCCTATGTAAAAAATATGACAGGTGTAAATAGATAGGTACAACCAAATAAAAACCCGTGGATCAACTGAGAACATGGCATGGGGGCGGCATCTATATCATTACTGTAGATTGACAGTACTGACAGATTGGTAAAGACAAACATGTATCTTACTCGTTATGAGGTAAGATTCGTTGTTGTACAAGTACTGCGTTTCCTAATCCCGAGATGTAACACCACCGTTCCCGGGGAATGCGTGACAGAAGAGAGAATACGACAATGGCTCCAATCGGAGTTCTGCAAGCGAACCTCCAGCATAATAAGGTAGTTTTGGCAGAACTTACTGTTGCTATGAGAAGGCTACAAGGGCAAAATAAGAGGTGTATCGGGTATTGGTGGAGGGCTTATATATAGCCGGTCTGTCGAACTTCCGAGGACCTGCATAATAGCCAAAATAAATATGTAAACGCTACTGTTGATGAATGTCTGTTCCAGGGACTTAAGACAGTAAAGATAAAGATCATAGAGGGAGGAAGTATGAAGGAGATAGTTTTCGGATCGACATATCTTCCATATGATGATCTCGAACA
This sequence comes from Diabrotica undecimpunctata, assembly GCF_040954645.1. Lineage (NCBI taxonomy): Eukaryota > Metazoa > Arthropoda > Insecta > Coleoptera > Chrysomelidae > Diabrotica > Diabrotica undecimpunctata. The sequence goes on along the minus strand of NW_027311923.1, from coordinate 153,941 downwards.
ACCACAATTAAGGGAGTTGGAACAGCTAGTGAGAGACTTCTGGAAAAATGCACTGCAATGAATCATTGGCTGTAATGCGAATGCGCACTATCTGATTTGGGACAGTACAAACATCAATGCAAGAGGTGGGTCATTACTACTCTTTATTGTGGAGTATAATTTACACATACTAAACGTAGGAAACAAACCAACTTTCGTAACTGAGAAGGGCAAAATGAGAATCATGGAGAAGGCATTGCGAGAAGATGGAACAGACTGAAGAAATATCAAGCTTCCATAAAGTTCTGGCAGACTGGACTGGATACCATGACATGGTTCTAGGGAAAACTGGCATTTGGCAAAAGAAGTGGTAAACCAGGACAAAATCAAATAGGTCAATAAGCAATAAACTAATTTGAGCCATATAAATCACTGAGTCCGGACGAGATTTATCCAATACTTTTACAGAAGGGAAATGAGCTTTTGTATATAAAATTACGTATGATACTTCCTGCTAGCATAGAACTGGGATACACACCAAAAGCGTGGAGGCTAACAAGGGTGGCTTTTATACCCAAAACTTGCAAAATCGGACAGGAAAAAGCTAAGTCCCTACGGTCGATAAGTCTGATCTCATTCGTACTGAATACTCTAGAAAAACTGGTCGATAGGCATATTAGGGATAGTGTATTGGTTGAAATTCCAATACATCAGGGATAGTATGCGTATCGAGCAGGAGTCTCCACAGAAATGGCACTGCACCATCTCGTACAAAGGGTAGTGTACGTTCGGGAAAACAAGAGGTAATGTTGGGTGCATATCTCGATATTGAGGGAGCATTCGACAACATCTACGAAGCAATCACAAGGAGGATTCGTTTCAAAGGAATAGATGAAAAAAGCTGCAGATGTATAAACTGCATGCTGAGGAGCCGTGTGATATACACAACTTTGATGGGAGGTGTAGTGTCAGCACAGGTTGCCAGAGGCTGCCCGCGGGGGGGAGTTTTACCTCCTCTCTTGTGGAATCTGGTCATGGGGCTGATAGCTAGACTCATCACCAATAGTGTTCTGTTACTTTTGCGGTTCAGTTTATATATAGGATTTTGATAAAGTATGAACTAACTAAATATCTTTGAAACAAAAATAATGCTATTTATGAAACTTTACATGCAAGTACAATACCGCATCTGACGCCATATTTTTTGTTACTACTCTACTTCCGGTTACCCTCAACTTATTTAATTTAAATGGAACATCCTGTACATTTTTTCAGATTTTAAAAGTTCCTAATTCATTCATTCCTAATTCATACACACCAAGTTTATTAGAAAACATTTGTTAAGAGAAATAAATCACTTTACAGTTAAAGAATAGGTACATTTATTTCCTAAAACCGATGGGAATAATATTTTTAAAGAATCTCATAAAATGTTTAAAATTCTCGTAAACGTTTACATCCTCACAATGTGTAAGCCTATTAATTTATTTACTAATCCAATAAGGGTAAAAGCATAAACTCGTGTCGTATATTCTTTATATTGTAATGTCTTTTATTTATTTATAATTATTTATATTTTGTCCTATTTTATTTATTAATCCTTTACTAATTTATTATATTGTTCTTATTTTAATTTATTAAAAAGCACGATAATTAATATCAATTTATTTAACTAATAATACATAATTTATATAGACGAACGTAACAATTAAAATCGCGACCGCGAATCTTCTTCAAAATTAACTTACCCTCTTCATAACAAAATTCCTCTATAAATACCACAGCTATCTCCCATCGAAGTAACCAGAAGCTCAGACCGGTCTTATTCGGACTACCTGGAAACCTCGAGTCAGATGATTCATCATAATTTGGGTCTAGATGCTTCGCCGAAATTTCTACAACAAAAACAGAATTAGTCATAATATATTTACAGTTTTGAAGGCCATGATATTTATCGTAACAATATTAACAAAGTGTAGTAAGTAGGGTTACTCTTGACAAACTAATTCACAGTAATAAATTGTAGAATATAAATGGTTCGTTTAAGTGAAAAAGGTAGTATTGAAATATTAATAATGATCGACTGTGGTGATCGTGTTAGAACAACTTCCAAAAAAGTTTATGTTTGGATGAAAATTATCCAAAATTTACCCTTTTATCATAGACGGAAACTTGAGCGTTCGTGACAAATATTTCAATTTACTAAATAAGACATTTCAGAATGGCCAGTTACTACAACATTTTAGGTTCAACATGATGGAGCGGTTCCCCATTATCATCGAAGTGTTAAAAAAATTTATAATGCGAATTTTCCAAATCGATTGATGGACGTAGAGGATTCATAGAAGGCCCTACTCGTTCTCTGGACCTTAATCCATTAGGTTTATTTCTTTTGGGTTATCTAAAGTCAAGTGTTTATTAACATATTTGTAGGATTTTAAACAAAAACTTGTTGGTGAATGTGAACTAATCGTGGAGAAGTTTTGGAAAGAGTTACTCACGAATTTAATGGTAGGCCTGCACATCGTCAGGGAGTGAACGGCGAGCATTTGGAACATTTGAATTGATTTTTTAAATTATTATTCAAGTAAAGTAATTTGTTTCTTGTTTTAACAAATTTCTTCTAAAAAATCCTTCTACCAATCTTTTTAATCTGCAAAAGTATATAGGGTATCCTATTTAAATTAAATACTTTAAGGGTATTTCCGGTAAAACCGTAAATAAAATAATAGCAAAAAATATGGCGTCAGATGCGCTATGTGTTATTGTACTTGCGTTCAAAGTTTCATAAATGTCGTTTTGAAAGTTGAAAATATTTACTTGGTTCCATACTTTATCCAACCCTGTATATATATGTATATGTATATTTTTTTATAAATGTCCTTCAAAACCAAACTGTCAGTCGAACTGTCAACCGACTAATAAATGTCATAAGAATTCTACTGTAATTGCTGAGTGACATTATTCTTAACTACTTGTTTGCATACTTATAACATTTATTTAATGTCAAATATGAATGTTGGTAGTAATATAAGAATTATTAAAAGGGAATTGTTTATATTTGTTATATATCAAGATAACTTACTTTCAGAGGAAACTCCAGGAATAAATGAAATATCTAGCCCTGAAGTAGCTCAAAGTGCGGAAGGTAAGACTGGAAGACTATTTTTTTTAATTATTTTTGATAGTTTTGTAGTTTTTTAGAAGTTTTATAGTAGATCACGAAGGACCGATCATACTGGCTGAGAGCATCATCATAAATAATAAGTACAATTAAGGTTGCCGTGAATGAAATATGAAGATTTGTTGTAAATTGTGACAGAATTAAAAATATTGCTCCATTCCGTTTGTTAATGTATTTGCACTAATTTGGTTTCGTACAGAAACTTTCAGTTTGCTTTCGTAATATTGTGTAATGTTGAAATGCATTAATGTTTTTCTTTGAATTCATGTCACTCTGTACAATGGTGCAATGTTTCTTTGTTTTATTTTTTTTTACAATTACTTATCATGAAATACAGGTCTATAGAAAATGTCACACTGAGAGTGCAGTACGGGTAAGATACGGCAATGCTTTTCTTATGGAGAATAAACGCGCAGGGTTGTGGGTTTTCTCCAGCTGTTGATTGTTCATTGTCTCACAGGACCGGCTTGGATAAAATGCATCTGCCGGCAGTACGAGTAAAATATTTTATATCATGTATACGTATACAGTAGAATAAAAAGGCATTGATGAGTTATTGACAACGAAAACTATGAATTTTGCGTATAAAACGTCAACATGAGATATACAATTGAATCATATTCATAAGAGTAACATTTGAACACCTCTTTACAAGAACAACATAAATAACTGGTGATTTAATGTTTTACATAAAATAGAAAAAACCTACATAATTTCTAGGAAAGAATTTGGAAACTTGGAAATGATATTATTTATAGATATTATACATAATATTCAAATTTCCAATTCTTTCATAGAAATTAGATTTTTTCTATTGTATGTAAAATATTAAAAATACAGTTATGTTGTTTCTATAAATAGGTCTCCATTTCTTTTGTAAAACTTCTGCTACAAATTACCATCATTAACATAATCACCTAAATATGGCCATAAACTTGTTTGTCATAATTAGTATTTGATAAACTCCAAGCTTTCCCTATTTCACCCCCTACCCATCCTTAGGGTGAAAGTGCTTTTGGAAAACGAAACTACACTTCAAAATTTAGTCCGAGTTTCAACAGAGAGCATGGAGTCCCATAAGTTTAAATCCGGTGAATTATTTAACGGTTGCGCTAAACTCGTAGTGTTAAATGTGTTGTGTTTTTTACAAAATACGGAACAACTTAATGTAAGTGCTGCTGTAAGACGTACTTCGTTGATGACTGGTGTTAGCGAAAGAAGCATTTACAATTTCAAAAAAGAAAAAGAACAGAGTGGAACGTTGAAATCGCCAAAAAAACGTAAAAAACGAGTGTGTCAATCAAATTCTAGAATATTCACATATGACGAGGGTGTAAGAAGTATTCTACGGAGAATTGTTCATTGTGAATTTTTCATGAAAAATTTGCCGCCATTCTTAAAGCATATACATAACTTCATACAAGGTAATGAGAATATACAGCCGTTGTCTCTTTCTACTTTATACAGACTTCTGAAAGATATTGGATTTGTTTATAAGAAACGTGGCCGAAGAAGCATCATGGTGGAGCGAGAGGATATTATTCATTGGCGCCATAATTATTTGAGAACTATACGACGTTTGCGAAAAGACCATTGCAATATCATATATTTGGACGAATCGTGGGTTAATGTTGGCCAATCTATAAATTACGAATGGTGCGATACTACGATACAAAACAGTCGTGATGCTTTTCTCAAAGGTTTAAGTACTGGCTTAAAAGCACCTACTAAACGAGGTCCACGATATGTTTTATTGCATGCAGGTTTTTCAGGAGGTTTCCTTCCTGGCACACAGCGTGTTTTTCTGGCAAAGAAAAATTTCTGGAAAAATGATGGCGACTATCACGATGAAATGGATGCCGCATATTTTGAGTCGTGGTTTAAGGAGAAATTAATTTACCAAATAATGGTCGCAGGAATGTCATTGTAATGGACAATGCATCGTACCACTCCCGTAAAGAGAGATTCCCTAACAATTCCTGGAATAAAGCTGCAATCAAGGAATGGCTAGTGGAAAAAGACATTTTTTTCGTGGAGTGTTATTCGAAATCCGAGCTATTAGAAGCAGCGCGTTCTTTTAAAGATCAATACGATAAGTATCATCTTGATGAGTATGCTTCACAACATAATGTTTATATTTTAAGGCTTCCTCCATATCACTGCGAATTGAATCCTATAGAAATGGTGTGGAACCAAGTTAAGCGATATGTAGGTACCCATAATACCGCACGCGTCACAGAGCAAAATTGGCGCAATTATGTCACTCATGTTGTTGAGAAAACGGAAACTGAGATGTGGACTGCGGACAACCTGCAAGATAACGTAGACCAATTGATAATACACGCGAACACAGGGGAGAGTAGCGAAAGCGAATCCGACATCTCGGATGTAGAGGACGACTTTAGTATAATTAATTGAATATCTGTGAGTAACCTCGATTATTTTACACTGTATAACCAATAAAATGCATTTACCAGTCCAATCAGAGTATGGGCTTTTCGGATATTGGGCTGGGTGCATGGAAATCGAGTTCCCGGAGGTTCCACCCTGTATATTTATAGCTATCAAGAAATGTAATTTAAAATATATTTGTTAGTTTAATAAAGTATAAATATAATATAATGTTAAATAACGTACACTATAAACCTTATACCTGCTCATCTGGTCAAGTGTGGGCAAGGAAAACCATTATCCCATGTGGAATAACACAAGGTTTCGCTGAAAACTACCAGGTTGCTATGCCAAGGAACTAGGTAAACTTATGTTGTGTGTAAAAAATGCGAGACTGCATTATGTTTTAACAAGGACAAAAACTGCACTTCAGATTTCCACAAAAAAAAAATTCATAGTAGGTGTTAAAATTTCGCAGTGATTCAAGTGCGCAACTTGTTTTTTTAATAACATCGCCGGGATTAAAAAATGTGCAAAGCTTTTTCGATATTCCCGTTCCTGATAATTTTTCACATATTTACAAAAGAAAAAGTTTTTCTTGGATATTGGGCTGGGTGCACGGAAATCGAGTTACCGGAGGTTCCACCCGGTATATTTATAGCTATCAAGAAATGTAGTTTAAAATACATTTGTTAGTTTAATAAAGTATATAGTTTTATAATAAAATTCTCGCTAAAAACTTAAGGTCTTTTTATTCAAATTCATGCCTCTTATTTGGCTACTTGAAGGCAATTATTTCATCAATATATTATTTTATAATAAATAACAGAGCCCGGCGTAGAGATCTGGGTACGGTTCTGTGACTACCACTTGGACCTGTTTGTATCGCCAAGCACAAGGCGTGAAAACCGGCAATTGTGCATTCCTATATTAGCCGTACTGCACTCTCGGTGTGACATTTTCTATAGGAAGGCATTTAAATTTTGTATATAACCATTACTATTTCTTCAATTTATTGTGTTATATACCAAGATAACTTACTTTCAGAGGAAACACTAAGAAATAATGAAATATCTACCCATGAAGCAGCTCATAATGCGAACGGTAAGAATGAAACACTATTTTTATAATTATTTTTGAAAAGGTATTTAAGTAGTAGAACACGAAGGACCGATAATACTAGCTGAGACCATCATCAGAAATAAAAGATTGCAATTAAGATGCCGTGAATAAAATATGAAAATTTGTTATAAATTGTGACAGAAGTATCTTAATGTGTATTATTTCATTTTTGTTTATAATCCTACTCAGTCTTCATCTTATATTTTATGGTGGCTCGGTATTTTTCAATATCTGTCTTATATTAAAAACAGTCTAAGAAGAAACGGAAGACCCAGAACAATGTTCCTTGAAAACATGGATGAAGGCATGAAAAATATGGGAATACATGCTTGACGGAAAAGAAATTCTTGAAGAGGAAACCCACGCAGAGTTGTAAAGCCAGAATGACATTTTCACCATTCGACGCCAGCAATACATCCCAAAGGCATCTATCTTCTTGTTGTCTGTTTGTTTTAATGGTTACCATTCAGATGCGTATAGGAATATAGGGAATGCCAGGCTTTTAACTATTTGTACTTTGGTGTTAACCGTTATACGATGACTTTTCCAAATGTATAAGTTTGGAATTTCTTCTTCTTCTTCAATTTCTTCACTGCATCCTCCTTGGTTTTTTATTAAGGAGCCGAGATACGGGAAACTGTTAACCGTTTCGATTTGATAGATTTTGTCATTATTTTGATTTTCTGTTTGGTAATATGGACGCCGACTTTCCAACTTTTTTAGTCAACTCGTTGTATCAGCTCTTCTAATTCTTTTTTAGATGTAGTGATGCGTACACTGCATCTTAGTAAAACATTAAGTAAGTTAACTTTCCACCTTGACCTGGCCGGTGCTATTGTCATACAGATTTTTTATTAGGTAAATCAAATGATAGGGTATACTCATTTCTTCGAGGATGTTCCATAGTTGCTGCCAACGTACGAAGTCGAACGCTTTGGTGTAGTTAATTTAGCATAAATAACTTGGTATGTTGAATTCACTGTCTTTGTTTACTCTACTATAAAGATGAATATATCCGTCAATTTCTTTCACCGTCTCGGCCTTTTTTTCTTTACTTCTTTTTTTCTTCTAAGTCATAGTTTTACAAGTGCCGGGAAGCAAGCCCTGCGCCTTAACCCACTCAGAGGAGAACCGGAATTTTCTGTTACGAATTTATTCCCTTGTAAGTTCCCTGATAAATTATCACATTTGTTCATATTTAGATAACTCCCTTTATGTAGGGATATTCACTAAATTTTTATTGGCGCCTTCACTAAGATTGGTTTCGAAAGAAAGTGTTGGTTATTCATCGTACAATATAGGTGGTGACTCATTTCATATATCCCTGATTACTTAAATATAATGATTTAAATCATATTTAATATATAATAATGATTTAAATCACATCGGTAGATATTGGGGGATAACTTTGCTGTTTTAATTATATAGGTTATATGATATATGTCAAGAGTTTTGCTCTAAATGCCGATTTTTATAGGTTAGGATTGCTAAGGGTTTTGTTGATTCATTCTCTCTTTGATTACTTTAATGTAGCCAGATTTAATTTATATAAATCGAAAATAATTTATGAATTTCTTAATTTTGTAGACCAGCAAAATGAAAGTAATGAAGAAACTTTGATGGATGTTGATTTGGAAGAATATCTGACAGATTGTGAAGAGGGTAAGATTTAATTTAGTTTTTAGAATATTTTCGCTGCAATCAAGTGTTTTTGTTTATTTAATAGTTTATTTTCATCTACCTATGATCTCGAAGAAGAGTTGGAATATATTTAATCATAATAGAAGCGACAAATCTGAATATTGCAAAAAGATATCAAGAAGAGAGGATACTGGTTTGATGAACACTGCAAGCGAGCTCTAAACCAAAGACACAAAGCAAACATAGAAAGGATCAAATAATCGATAAAACTAGAGCAGAATATGGGCTAAAATGAATGAAATAAAATTAATGTGTAAAAGGGGAACAAAGAGTGTAAAGACTTACCAAACGTCGGAGAACAAATAACAATATAAATACTAGAAAATACGAAGCGATAATACAAAACCAGATAGTAGAAGAGGCAAAAGAAATAAAAGAACTAAAAAATAAAAGCTCAGGAGAAATCGGAGTACACATATTATTTATTGCATTTAAAAAGGCTTATAACTCCATAGTTTGCAATATGTTGTATGATACAATGAGTTCACTAGAAATTACAGAACAACTGATTAGATTCGGTTATTAGAATGACGTTAACCAAAACAACTAGCACGGCTATAGTAGAAGCAAGTTTTCTTTAGTATTCTGATCAAAACGGGGAGATCCCTTATTAACAGATGTATTTAATATAGTCTTAACACTAATTAAGGAGACTATAAACAACGGCCAGTAAATCATAGATTTAGAAGATGATTTCAAACAAGGTCAAGGGACGATCTAAATAATATGTTTGCAAAATTAGAGCAAGTTAGAAAACATAGTCTAATTGTAAACCAAGTTAAAATTAATTAATTTAGACCAAAGGAGAAACGACAAAAAAAAATTGTAATAATGAGAAATAATGAGAGAGAGAGAGATAGAGAGCACAAATTTACTAATATAGAATTCGAGTATGTAGGTGTAACAATGATGGAGAGAGGAGACAAAGAGAGAGAAATTGATAAAAGTCTAATGAAAGGTAATAGGGTAGCCACAATCCGAAATAATTTTATCAATAGTACTAAACGCCTATTAAAAATGGATGTAGAACTGGAAGTAGAAAAGAAATATATAGTAGTCTGTGAAGGAAAATCTGGGAAGAATGCTATCTAACCAGGAATTATACAAAAAATATATAAAATATATGAGTCACTCAAAAATAAACCGAAAATTGGGCAACAGAGAGTGGTATTAATAATATTACAGGTGGGAAAAACAGGGAAGAAAAGAAGACGGCGACCAAGAAAGAAATGGATAGCAGTCCAGAGAAATATCGAAGAAATGGAAATAGCAGACTGTACAGGACAAATCATCATCATTATTTTTTTGCATATGCGGGATCGACTTCCCTAATTAAATTTTTCCATAAGTTTGTTTCTCATGTCATATAGTCGGTTACTTCTGCGTAGGAAAATTTGGACACAATCATTGTCGGAAATATACAACACAAAAATTCCTACCACACCTTATGTAGCTAATATAAACTTATGTTGCAGATTCTTTAATTAAAAAAAAAGAAAAATATAGTATAATGGGAGTGTGTATTGATTAATTTTGGTTTCTATTTGTAAATGCTAAACTATAAATGAAGAAAAAAATTTAAAAATTCAAGAATAAACGAGAACCAAGTTTAGAACCATAGTGGATTAAGTCCACTTTTTACGAAAATTAAGTTAGCGGTGTATCTATGTTCTACAAATTGAAATCTTTTCGGTACTACAACAAACCACGTCCAAATTTACCGCAATAATAAACATATGGCGTTAGTTTCCTATGTCTCTGAACAATGTGTCATATTATGACAGAGTGGATCAAGTCCAGTTGACTAGTCAGATTATGCTCAGTGTATTTATCGTGATCGTTTATGATTAAATATGGATTCAAAGGAAAAGAAGAAATCCTGAAAGAATGTATCTTAATCCTAATTTAAATATCAGAAAAATGTATGACCTGTATATAACAAAATGCAACAACGAAGGCAAAGTACCTCAGAAAAAAAAAACAATACTATCATGTGTTTACAACTAAGTTTAATTAACATTTTAAAATACCATCGAACGATACGTGCGCCAAATGTGATCAACTGACCTTAAAAATAGCTGCAGCAACTGAACCTGAGACATCCAATTAAATTATTGTTGAGAAAAATGTTTACCTAGTAAAAGCAAAACAAGCTCGAGATGTACTTAAAATCGGACAGTGATGACGCATCAGATGAACACTATGTTGCTACTTTTGACCTCCAAAAAGCACTGCCATACCTGAAATTGTCTACATCCAGTGAATATTACAAAAGAAATATGTATGTCTATAACCTAGGAATTCATTTCTTCAACAAAAACAACGTCTTTATGTATGTGGTAGCGAGAGTTGGCGCGAACATTTCCGACAGTGGGATTTTGATTCGAAGATGGAGGGGGCGATATTTTGTTTATGAGAGGTCTCCATGTAGAAGGTAACCGTATGGCGTCATCTCTTTTATTAAGGGAATTTGGTCTTTTTTCTATTTCTATGGCTTCTCGGATAATTCTTGGTTTATAAAAGCGGATGGGGGCTATGGTTCTGGAGTTTTCGAAATCAATTTTGTGACCTGTATGAAGATGGTGTTGACCGAGAGCTGAAATTGAATCGGAATTGCGAACAGAAATGGAATGTTCATAAATCCTATTTTGAATTCTACGATTTGTTTGGCCTATATAGGATCGGGGACAGTCTGCACAAGGAATTTCATAAACTCCGTGCTGTTCGTTTGGAATATTGTCTTTGATTGATCGAACAAGAGATGAAAGTTTTTGTTGGGGGGTAAATATTGTTTTTATTCCTCTTGGTTTAAGAATTTTGTCGATTTTGTCAGTGACACCTTTGATGTAAGGAAGAAACGCTTTCGTATGATAAGGGTCTGAGTCTTTGGATTGAGATTGAGTGGGAGATTGATGTCTGTGGATGCTCCTATTGATGTGATTTTCGCGGTAGCCATTTTGGACGAGGGCTTGTTTTAAACAAGAAAGCTCAGCGGATCTACTTGCATCATCGGAAAGGCGTATTGATCTGGATACAAGAGTATTAATGACTGAATTAATTTGTGAAGGTGCGTGGTGAGAGTTGGCATGCAAGTAACGATTGGTATGTGTGGGTTTTCGATAGACAGAGTAATGAAAACCTTGGGATTGGTGTTTCTTTATGAAAACATCGAGAAATGGTAGGGATGAATCAGTTTCTACCTCCATCGTGAACTGGATACTAGGATGTATACCATTCAGATGGGTTTGGAAAGACACCAAAGCATCCCTGCCATGGGGCCAAATGACGAATGTATCGTCAACATATCGTAGCCAACATGTGGGTTTGAGCATGGATGTGGATAGTGCTCGGGTCTCGAAGTCTTCCATAAAGATAGTGGCAATCACTGGAGATAGAGGGGAGCCCATTGGGGCACCATTTATTTGTCTGTAGAATTGATTTTGGAAGATGAAATAGGTGTTGGACATACAATGTTTAATGAGAGATAAGTGGTCTTGTTGGATACTGTACTTAGTTTTCAGAATGTTTAGAGTTTCATCTATAGGAATGTTTGTAAAAAGTGAGACAATATCGAAACTTACTAGAATGTCTGACGGTGATATAGGGTATTGTTTAAGAAGTTCGATGAAATGAAAAGAGTTTTTGACGAAGGATGAAGCATTTTCGGCGAAAGGTTGTAGAGTTTTGGCCAAATACTTGGCCAATGGTTGTGTAGGGCAGTTGTATGCACTGACAATGGGACGTAGAGGAATATCGGGTTTGTGAATTTTGGGGAGGCCATATATTCGAGGTGTTCTTGAAGACTTTTCACGAGGAATTAGAGATTTTTTGATGTCAACAGGAAGAGAGGTTTTATTGATAATGGCTTTTGTTGTTTTCTCCAGATAGGTTGTTGGATTATTAGGAATTGGTTTGTAGTCTGGAGTGTTAACGAGATTTGAAAGTTTATTGATGTAAGAAGAAGTGTTTAGGATGACGGTGGCGTTTCCTTTATCGGCGGGAAGAATGACTAGGTCTGGATTTGACCGAAGTTCTTTCAGGGCTTTTTTCTCGGATTGGCTAATGTTCTGAGCAGGAGGCTTTGAGTTTCTAAGAACTCTAGAGATGTCTTGTCTGGTTATTTCAGCATCTTCGGAAGATAAACTGGAGATGGCTTCTTCAGTTTGACAGATGATTGTCTCAATTGGAATGTGACTTGGAGTAACAGAGTAATTGAAACCTTTTGCTAAAGCTTGAGTGGCAATGGCAGAAATAGGGGTATCAGAAAAGTTATGAACCACTGTAGTGGGTTCCAGCGTTGAGGTTTTTGGAATTTGTTCGGAAATGAGATGCAATAATTTGCGCTTCTGAGTTTCACTCTTAGATTCGAAAGTGTTTAGGGCTGATTGTGTATTGATACGGTCGAAACTGTCCCATAATATAGGATGTACATTGAAAGAATGAATAGAAGACCAGATATTGAAAATATTTCTATTTGTGACATCTAGTTTTCGTCTAGTGGAATGAATAGCTTCACGGAGAAGAGCAAAACTGGTTTTCCTAAGAATTTGGGAGATAGAAGAAGAAGAAGTGTGGTGTTTAAGTTTCAGAAATTTGGGAATGACTTTATGGTCTCGGCAGGCTTTAAGGAAAGTTAAATCTATATATATATATATATATATATATATATATATATATATATATATATATATATATATATATATATATATATAGGGAAACACAAAAAATATGATCATAGACAGACCTAACAGAATTCTACCTAACCTAACTAAATTCGTTCAACAGAAATCAACGTGATAGGGTGTACTTAGGTCCACTGACGTATATCCTGACTGGCAATATTAGGAAGTGGACTGGTCTAACGTAACCGATCTATTTCGAGCTGCTGTGAATAGAATCTTCTTCTTCTTAAAGTGCCCTCTCCTCAATGGAGGTTGGCTACTACAATTTTAAAATCTTCTCTATCTTCAGCTGTTCTTATTAGCTGTTCAAAATTTAGCCCTGTCCATTGTCGGATGTTTCTGAGCCACGATAGTCTTTTCCTTCCTAGGCCTCTCTTTCCCTCGATTTTTCCTTTCACTATAAGTTGGGCATATTGGTACTTATCATTTCTCAGTATGTGGCCTAGGTATGATGTTTTTCTAACTTTTACTGTGTTAAAAAGTTCTCTTTCCTTGCCTATTCTATGCAGCACTTCTTCGTTTGAGGTATGCGATGTCCATGAAATTTTAAGCATTCTCCGGTAGATCCACATTTCAAAGGCCTCCAATTTATTTACGGTTGATGTTTTTAGAGTCCACGTTTCAACTGCATATAGAAGAGTCGACCAGACGTAGCATTTTGATAAACGTAGTCGAATTTCGAGTTTTATTCGAGAATCACAAAGCAGTTTTTTTATTTTTTCGAAAGATTTTCTGGCCTGTTCTATTCTCGATCTTATTTCTAGATCAGGATTTAGGCTGCTATCGATCCAACATCCCAGGTACTTAAATCTATTGACCTGTTCTAAAATGTGCCCATTTATTGTGCAAGGTTGAGGTACGTTTTGATTTTTTCGGATTGACATCACTTTGGTTTTTTTAATGTTTATTTTCATACCAAATTGCTCACAGGTCGAGTTGGTCTTGTTGATGAGTCGTTGTAGACCTACGTCGGAATCCGCAATTAACACTGTATCATCGGCGTATCTGATACTGTTGATATTTACGCCATTCACCTTGACTCCATCCTTGGAATCCTCCAATGCTTCTTTAAATAGAAACTCGGAGTAAAGATTAAACAGCAGAGGCGACAGAACACATCCTTGTCTAACTCCCCTCCTAATTTCTACTTCTGCGGATGTGGAACCTTCGATCCTAACTCTGGCGTTTTGGTTCCAGTACAAGTTTTTTAAGATATTGATGTCTTTTCCATCTAAACCGACTTCTTGCAAACGTTCTAATAGTAGGTCGTGTCTTACTCTATCAAATGCTTTTTCGAAGTCTATAAAGCATATAAATATATCTTTCTGTTGGTCGTAGCATTTTTGGGCGAGAACTAGTAAACTGAACAGGGCTTCTCTCGTTCCCATGCCGGCTCTGAATCCAAACTGATCGTCTCCGATGATTGTTTCGCACTGTGAATAGAATAAGATGAGTCAATGTGGTCGCCAATATCTCTAGAAGATAGGCACATTTAGAAGAAGGTCCACTGAACAACCAAGGAGAAGCTCAGTAATTACAAAAAGGTTAAGGTTAAATTAACGAAGGTCTTTAAAATCCATGAAATAGTCGTCGACACCAAAATCAGAATCGTAAGAAGCTTGGCTTTCCAGTTAGCATTATCTGTAGACTCTGAAATACTGAGCACTCAAGAAAAAAAAATAAAAAGACTCATAGATGCGTTAGAGATGTTTACTTGAAGATGAATGCTTAGAATCTAGAGTTCCAAAAGAACAAATAACTGAGTACAAAGACGAGAGAAGCTTACAATAAAGACAAAGGCTGAAAGTAAAATAGTTAGAGGTACATCCTCAAAAGTTATAGTGACCATATTGTCACAACCAGAATTCTTCATTCAGAATGTGCGGTAATGACAGAAGCTAGAGAGAAATTGAGGAACATCGGAAAAATCAACTCATGAAATTATGAAATCACATTACCTGTAAGAGAATAACGACCAAGAAGAAAAATTTAATTATAAATTATTATAATTAATAATATATTAAGTTAAGGACTAGAATAAAATTAAGTTAAATTGACTATTTTAAACATCGCATATGCTAGGTCAAATAATAAACATGTTAGGTTGTTGTATTGATTTTTAGTTGTTGCTGTATTGTGTCAACGGCTTTTAATACAAAATAGGAAATGGTTTTATAGAGATTTTAGTATTTTAAATTGTATGCTAGTGTTCAGAAAAAACTACAAAATAATTCAAGATTGTTTTTAATATATTTTTATTTTCATTTTCAGGAAATCAGAGTCATAATACTTCTCAAGACACTATTTGTTATTATATTAAGTCTGATCCGGATGAGCTTAAAGAAGAAGAGGATGAATTATTTTCAGAGCAAACAAAGTCAAATATAGAAACATCGGATAAGCGAACTGCAAGTGACTTAGGTGATGAACTTTTAGAGTTACTTAATGACCAAAATTTCCCGGAACTAGTGCCTAATAATGATAACACGGATAAAGAAATTGATAAAGAAAAAGCTGACAAAGATTTAGATCTATTAAATAATGATAACCCAGATAAAGAAAATGATGAAGAAGAGGCTGACAAAGTATTAGATCTCTTAAATAATGATGATTCTATACTAAGTGATTCTATTATAGATTCGGATACGTAAGTTTTTATGACATTTAATTATTTAATCTTTTTGGTTATGCTGTTTATGAAGCATAGGTTATTTTTTGTAGAACATTTTCTCTTGTTATCGTTGGCAGAAAATTTTAATATCTAAGTATGTTCTCCATTAGAAGTGTACAATTCCATAGTATTCCAAAGTTAGTGTTTTTTGCTGAAAAAAGGTATTACTACGTATTTATTGAAGTAATTAAGGTCAAAATTCTATTTTTATCATTTGCCTTTTGAGCGGTCAACCGACTATTTACATATGAGTAATTGTGTAATGAGTAATTTAACCAGGCAACTGCAAAATGTTCTCTTCAGTATTCGTAATGATCAAGTTAGTTCTAGAATGTCAGTGCGCACGTTTAAGGTTCGCAAGAGAACATGTTAATTGAAAAATGACGACTGCGCTTTTACAAATTGGTCCAGATTTTACTTTTTGGATCCGATGGATGTATTATAGTTTCTTCTTCTTCTTTAGATGCAAATCCACTAATGGATGTTAGCGATCACATTTTCCATTAATTCTCTATTTCTTGCAATATGTATCAGAGATTGTATGTCGTTAATCCCTGTCCATTGCCTTATGTTTCGGAGCCAGGACATTTTCTTGCGTCCCATTCCTCTCTTGCCTTCAATTTTACCCTCGATTATAAGTTGGAGGAACTGGTATTTTTCATTTCGCATGATGTGACCTAGATACGCCGTTTTCCTTTTCTTGATGGTTTCGAAAAGTTGGCGTTCTTGGTTTATTCTTTTAAGGACATCTATATTTGTGATTTTCGCTGTCCATGGTATTTTTAGGATACGGCGATAGAGCCACATTTCGAAAGCTTCTAATCTGTTTATATCCCTCGTTTTGAGTGTCCAGCCCTCTACGCCATATAGCAGCACTGACCACACGTAGCACTTAGTAAACCTTAGTCTCAGTTGAAGATCGAACTCTGAACAAGTCAGTACCTTCTTGAATTTTACGAAAGCTTGTCGAGCTTGCTCAATGCGACATTTTACTTCCCTGTCCGATGCCCAGTCTTCAAAAAGCCACGATCCCAGGTATTTAAATTTACTCACTCTTTCAATATTATAGTTTATAGACGCGCAAGTGAACGATTTTGGTCATTGAAACATAGGAGCTGCCAGCTCTTATTTTAATTAAAAAAAAAGAGATTGTTTTATTAAGGTATTAGGTGGGACGTATATTAAAGAATTTGTTTCATATGACAGCTGATCAGTATATTGGGGAATATGTAGTGCCGATATCAATTATTGTAGAGAATATTGTTCTTATGTACGGCAACGTACACTCATACATTGGCATAGTAAGAATGTAATACCTACAAAAGGTTGGTCTTCAAGTTTTAGATTGTCCAGCATTTAGTCTGTACCGTAATCCAATTTAACATATTTGGTACTACCTATAAAGGCACACAATAGTTCGTAATATCGTTCCAGACAATTTAGATGAGCTGAAAAATGATATAAAGGGAGAATGATAAAAATTTAGACCTCGAGTACATGAGGACACTGATCACAAGCTTTCCGCAGAGAATTAGACCCAGATGTGCCCATAGCTGATACTAAAATAATTTTTTAAATTGGCTATTTTGTTATTATTTCATTATTTTGTCATTATTTTTGAATGTGCTTCTATTATTTTTAATTTTGATTAGATAAAATAACATTCTTAAGTTTGATTACCTGTCATTTCCTAACTATTTTAGGAAATAATAATCGAAACTGGAGTTTGGTTCTGAGAAAAAGTTGTAAACGGTACTTTTCTTGGCTCTTGATATTTTTGAGTATAATAAAGAATATATAACATGTTTCATTATTTAAAACTAAGTTTAAATATTCACATATTAATTAGACCTAAAATCGCACCCTGAACTGGATCTATTGATTTTTTATGTGGTTTCATCTATCGTAAATAATCAAAAGTTTATCAGTAATAAACAACAACCAGTATTTTTTTTGTATAACAGAACAGTGCTAAACATTGAATATGCAAAAATAAGGTGGTAACCTCAAAACATATGGCCATGTTGTATTGCAATAGTGTCCAGTATACATTGTTTCTTATAAGTTTTAGTACAAAGCACTTCAAGTAACTGTTTCTTATTATAGTTGTCTTCAAAATACAAATCATTTTCTGAGAGGAAATCTTTTAGTTCCTGTTTTGAAGACGAACTGTTAGGAATTTTTTTGAGAAGCCTTGAGTGATAGCTAGCATTGTCCATAACTATCACACTGCCCGGTGTTATATTGGGAAGTAGTGTATTTTAAACCACTCTTCGAATATAGTAGAATTCATATTCTGATGATAATCTACACTACATTTTTCTATTTTTTTTTTTTTGCAAAGCATTAACCCATTTGGCACCCAACCATTTGCAGATCCACAGTGCACAATAATCATCCGAGAACCTTTATTCGGAGGTACTCCTTTCAACTGGCACGCAAGTGAACCATCAGTCCAACCCTTACTAGCGGTATCATGCGTGTCATACCATGTCTCGTCTAAATAATATATAGTCCGCTGTTGGTCTCGATATTCTTGAATTGTTTTTAAATAATCTAAACGCCAGTGTACTATCCTCTTTACTTTCCATTATAGCTACCGTTTATCAATGATTTTGTATTTGAACCCAAGTTTTTTCAGCCGTCTACGTAAAGTGGTTTTAGGGCAGCTTCTTCCCATCGCAACAAGCTTGGTGTATATAATATCAATTGTTGGTATTACATTTTTTTTGTATTCCTCGTAAACCAAATTCCTT
The DNA here is from genome assembly GCF_040954645.1 of Diabrotica undecimpunctata. Lineage (NCBI taxonomy): Eukaryota > Metazoa > Arthropoda > Insecta > Coleoptera > Chrysomelidae > Diabrotica > Diabrotica undecimpunctata. Next base: position 135,455 of record NW_027311923.1, on the reverse strand, counting down.
AAACATTTAGCAGTCACGATATTAATTTGTTTAGGTTTTCCAGCATCCGATCTTGTTTTTCTCTTTTTAACACCACTTTTCCGATGTCGCGCATGGTAGAATACGGAATTCCTGTTAGAAAGGCCGCTTTTCTTATAATACTGCCTTTACAACTATTTTCAGGATCATTTTGATGAGTTTTGTAAACGTTCATACAAATTCTCTTAGATTGTTCATTCAAAACAATCCTTTTCTTTGGAAGTCTTAGACACTTTTATACAGTTACAGTCTCAGTGTCATTGTTTTTTGTATCACTTACACACTGATTATGCAGGAAAATATCCGAGGAAAGAGAAGCATAGGGAGGCGTAGAATGCCATGGCTGCGCAACCTGAGAGAGTGGTACGGATGTACATCAAATGAACTTTGCAGCCGTCTCAAAAGTCCGAATAGCGATGATGATTGCCGACCTCCGCCGCGGAGATAGCACTTGTAGAAGAAGTAGTAAATTGTTTGTGGTGGATGTGACCTTTCCATGACATAATAATATTATGTCGTCAGCATATATTCCATATTGTACAGCATCATTTATGAAGGAACTTAAATCGTTTATACTAAGGAGAAATAGTGAGCTGTTTAGGACAGATCCTTGTGGGACACGGACAAGGGTCGATCTGTGAGAAAGTTTTTTATAAAAGAATACATATTACCAGATAGCTTGGTCTGACTTAGTTTGTTTAGTATTGCAATAACTTCGTTTTGCGTATGTATATTGGTGACGATTTTTTAGAATTTTTTAGAAAGATCGAGTGGACCTGCAGCTGAGCTCTTTTTTTTTTTTATATGCATTGTTTAGTTCTTTAATACTGAAAGGTATAAACAATTATTTGACTTATTTATGTTAAATAGCAACCAGAGAAAAGATTGGATGTCGAAAGCAAGACGAACCATTATTCACGTTAATGTTGCACAAGTATTTATAGGTGGCTGCTTATTGATTTTCCTTGTGGAATACTTCAATACTATTTATTACGGCTATACTTAATTATTTTTTAACTGATAATAATATACAGCATAACTACATATACTTATATATCGGAAGCATAAATTTATAGTATTTTTCATATAAAAATGCGTGCACGTCATTCAAGATTTACGATGTCAGAACCCCACAGCGTTGCCAAAACATCAGAATAGTTAGTAAGTAAGGAATTTTTAAAATGTCAAGTATTTGTCAAACTATTATATAACAGTAAATACACTTAGTTTAAGACAACACACTAAAATACATAGGAAAACATTTTAATACAAAATTATATATTCTAAATTTTAAACTTACTTCTATTTAGAGCTTTAGTAGTAAAAACGTCCCGCCGTTATTTCTTGTTCAAAATAATCTATCTTTTATGAAAGCTTATCAGCTTTCTACAGACTATTTAGTTGTTTTGGCATAGCACAATCACAATACACAACAATAATTAGTTTTTAAAGCTATTAATCTAAATTTAATATGTATTTATAAATACAATTTATTAATATATAATATATTATGATCAAATTGTGTAAGAAATCAATACATAAACAAAATTCTTACTCAAAAAAGCGGCAACACTTTAAACAATTTTGCCACACGCTGAACTGTCAAAAAATTTGAAGTATTTCCATATCAGTTGCGTACAATTGTTTAATATATTTAATTAAAATTATTATTTTTTGGAAATTTAGACTTAAAGAGTTATTTCATAAAATTTATATTATTAATAATAACAAATGTTTTGGGTTATTTAATTAATATAATTCTAAAATTCCGAATATAATGATGATTATATTTTTTTTATTATTATACCATGTTGCGCCTATGAAAGATCGAGCAGTTCCGTATGGGTTTCGTGTTATTAGCTGTGTTAGGAAAATTTGAACTCTAAGGTTAACGTTCTGGAAATTTTAAATATAAGTGACGTCACTTTATATAAATTGTGACGTGCATGCATTTTTATATGAAAAATACTATATATCCCATACATTTTCCATTGAAGGGATGAAGTCATTTGGCCAATAACCCTCAATATTTTCAAGGGTTTGTAACTTCTTTCATTTTGTGTGTAATTCTGGATTTTTTAGTTAGTCGATTCCCATCCATTTTGTTTATATATTATTTCCATTTGTGACCAGTGGTCACATATGGATGTGAAACGTGGACCCTCTGAACCACCGATGAAAATCAACTAAGAATATTTCAGCGCAAAATACTAAGGAAGATATTTGGACCAACCCATTGCAGCGATGGTTCGTAGAGAATTAAAATGAACCACGAGCTGGTTGAACTAATGCAGAGCGCAGATATTGTCAGATTTGTAAAGTCACAAAGACTAAACTGGCTTGGTCACCTAGGAAACAGAACAAGAGAAAGGCCTCGTAAAAGATGGATAGACGACGTAGAGAGGGATCTTATAACCATGAACATCAGGCAGTAACGAAGAAAAGTATCAGACAGGACAGAATGGAAGAACATTGTTAAGCAGTTCAAGATTCACAAAGTGTTGTAGCGCCATTAGAAGACGAAGAAGAAGAAGATTGTTTCCATTTTGTTCGGTATTCCTTTTATTTTTTCATTGATCGATATTCACTTTTGGTCGTACTGCTTCATTTATTGTCTGTCAATTCTTCTAATGCCTTTTACTCTTCTGAGAATTCTTATTTCGCTAACGTGGATTCTATAATTATCTCTATATAATCCATTGGATGGTCTTCAATTAATAATTTTGTTCTTATGTGGTATTTAACTTCAAGCGCCATAACTTTCTGTTTTTTTTTTTCGATCTAGTACTATCTAATATGTCTTATCAAAGACGAAACATGTATTGTGAACAAAGACAGACTTCTAAATAAATTTGTGACTTGCAATATATAAAAACACAACCTTAACCTTGGCATTAGTAAATAACGTAGTATAATTACATTTTGTATTTTAGGCAATTAAGTTTAAGTGATGTTAATATTTCTGGAGTTAATGAAGTTTCGGCTGTAGACAGCGAAGAAGGTGATACAAGTAAAGATAAGAAAGATGACTGTTACGTACTATTAGAAAGATTACCAGAAAAATTATTGACCAAGCATAAAAAATCCTTAAACGATAATATAGATTGGTAAGTTTATTATTAGTTTTTAGTGTATGTGTAAAAGACATTTAGACAAATTGTTGTAATGTTTTTATTATTTGGCTTTGGTTTATAATTTGATTTGCATTACTTTAACCCTTCAACGGCGGATTTTTTTTTGCAAAAAAAATAAACGAAACATCAGAGATATTGGTCAAAAGACTTTATTAAACATAACTATAAGTATTTTTCACAAATATATGTACTTTTTTCAAAAAATGCCGTTACGTTTTGGTAACGCTAACCGGCTGTGGTATAAAAAAATTATTGTACAAGGAAATTATATCTGTCGGCTGTGAAACATTATGTTACACTCTAGGCATAATTCTAAATCACATTTGACACATATAGTGTGAATACTTGAACTACAACCTTCTTGGGCACATCGACGTCTCTTATTAGGAATGTTTGTAAAAAAATGGTCTATTCTGTTATATCTTAAGTTATCTGAAACTTTATTGGAAGATAAACTTAACATAGATAGCAACCGCAGGTCTTTTAACACCTTTTCTAACTGTCTGAATTCTAAATGGGTAAGCTATGTTTGATTTTTCCACTTCTTGGATATACCCCAAGCATTGACTATAGCAGCATCTAGTAGCCAAATAAAAATTGACCACTACCACTTTTTTCTATGAATTGAAATCCTGTATCTGGAGATATGCTGGTACATGAACTCAGTGCCTCCCATAAACCGATTATATTCAGAGATGAGGTAAGGTTGTGGTACTTAAATAATTTTTTTTCGGTTCGAGAATAGCGAACTTGAAGGAATAACTTGAGTGACTGGATTGACGCCATGGCATGTAGATGCTACTGTCACTATGTTAATATCCTTCCACTTTACTAATATTCCATCTTCTTTGTCGATGACAGACATCATGTCTCCTCTTTTTTTCAATCTCGAAATCATGCTTTTTTTTTAAATAACTCACAACTTGTAGGAATTCTGTTTTCCAAAATCCCTTTCGTAAGTGGTATTACCCTTGGGATTTTCCTTGATATATATTAAAGTTTACCAAATAACCAGAAGCAGAAAACATTTTATACAAAAATCTGATGGGCTTACCCCGAATTAGTAATGAACCAAGCTGCTATTTTTCAATAGCACAGTTTTGTTGCGATCCCATATATAACAACGGTTAATATGTAGTGGGTAGCGATATATATTAACAGCGAAGAATTATTGGGATTATTGGGATAGAAAGAATAATCGCAGTCTAAATGTAGCAATCTTATTTATGAACGCACATGTTATAGTTACGAAATTAACAGTGACGGCGAAGGATTATTATGATAAAAATAATGATAATAATAATTATTTATTTCTGAAACAATAAAAAATGATTCAATAAAAATAAAATAAACCACATAAACTTGTAATATACAAAATTTGTGGAAATTATTGTAATTAAATGAAAATATTTTTCTAGAAGAACACCTGATGCTTTAGTCGTTATCATTTTTAATTTTTTTATTTGATAGTTGCATTGGCAAATTAGTTTTAATTTTACATGTTTGGATCTAATTGTTGCCTCGATATCAGGTTTTATCTCGATTGTTATCACCTTGATTGTACTGTTTTATGGTACAATACTAAAAAAATCCATCCAGCATTTTGAATTTTGAGAAAAATGAGCTTTTATGTACCATTATTCTGTACAATAAACAAAGTAAGGGTATTATTCAATATTATCACAATATTGGTAATTCAAATTTAGAAATAATATCATTTTTGTTTTCTTATCACTGAGTCTATTTCTTCTTTCATTTAGTACTTGCCCAGCTTTTGAAAACAGCCTTTCACAAGCTACTGAGGAAGCCAGAGCACATAATTTTTCTTGTGCTATTATTAATAAAGTGGGATAGTGGTATTTGTGTTCGCGCCACCAGTTTAGGGGTTTTCATCTCTTGGTAAAATTTCATCCTCCAAAAATCTTTGTACCTCAATAATGGCATGAGATTTGCTGGTTCCCCGAGGTTGAGCTACTGTCACAGACAGTAGCTGCGATTTTCAAATAGCAGCTATAAAATCGCCTGTTGCGATATATTCACTACCTCGAATAAACTGTTAACATGAATGCTCATCAAAGTATTTGATCATAACCTCATCGTAATTCAACTTCTGTTCAGGTATCTAGTTGTCAATAAAGCGGCGTTTTAAAAGGTTCATTAGTGGTCGTAGCTTCCACATTTTGTCGACATTTACAGGCTGTTTATTGTCGGCGCAGTGCAAATATTTTAAAATTTGGTGGAACCGATCTCTTCTCGTAGATTCAGTGACTAAAATATGTTTCACATCTTGTTTGGAATCTCAGTAAAGATCACTTCCACATTTCATTTATTCGTTAAAAGTTTTTGGATCAGGTTTATTGCAGAAAAGTGCGTATTTTCTCGATTCATCCACAAGTAGTTCGATTATTTCTCGTTCCAAGCCGTCCAAATTCCAATTTAATAAAGTTCGTTAGATAGGTTAAGTGCGTTTTTTAAGTAAAACATTGGTAAACTTCTATATGATCTAGTTTTTGTTGTGCACGATTTTAAACAAATTCAATTAAACAAAAAAAATTTTGATTGCAAAATTATTTTGCGAAGGCTATTAAATATATTTTAATAAAATTTGTTGGTAGGCTGTTTTATTATGTTATAAAGATTTTCCAGACGAATTATGAAGGTCTTAAGTGCAATCTGCGTGGTTGAAAAACTTTGAATATTAAAAGGCTTGTTTCCCCCTCTTTTTTGTATTTATTGCTATTTTGCAGCAAGGTTAATAAAGTAAAATATTATTAAGTAGCCGTATCTTATAGAAAATTGAATTGTCGCTATTTTATTTTTGTATAACTTTGCTCCAAAGTTAATTGTTTTAAAGTTATAAGCATAGAAAGTTGATGCGCCCTGGTCTACCTCCTTTATCTAGTACGATCCACCTACTAGTGTCGAAGCTAATACTGAATGTTGACCACTAAAAAATAAACCGGAACACCGAATGCATGTGGTAGAAACGAGAATGGTTAGATGGATGATTGGAGTCACAAAAAAAGGATAGCATTATAGAAGGAATTTATTAGGGAAAGTCTAATAATTATGGCACTAATTAAAACCAGAATAAGGAAACGTAGATCAAGATGGTTAGGGCACGTTTAACGCCAGAACGATAATTATCCAACACGAAGAAGAATCGCTTAGCTTTTTAAACACCTAGAAGAAGAAATAGGGATAGACTAAAAAACTTGTTGGAGATGGTTATATTATCTAGCTAATTAAAATTCGACTAGTAAAAATCTGTCATTTCACGGATATTGTCTAAATGTAGTTACACAGCAATTTTTGTTTCGTGTTAAAATATGATACTTGGTTTTATTTTTAATTTTAAGGTATATAACTTGCACATGGTTTTTAGGTTATGTGATATTGAAAATTTGTCCAACATAAAAAAGACTGTACCACCAAAAAAGCGTCGCGGCCAAGAAGTGAAAAAAGTAACCACCATACATTTAAGTAGCTCCTCTAGTGACAGCGATGACAGCGATGATGCAAACAGTGATACTAATTTCAGAAGCAGGTATGTTATTTTTATTGTACAGCCACATAATAAATAACAATCAGAATGCCCACTCTCAGATGCCGCCTTTGAAGTGTGTCAGCATGCGATCGACATATTGAGAAATCGACATATTGATCGACATAGACTCGAATTGAGAAATTTGTGACAAGCTACGACAGAACTGTAATTTAAATTTTTAGAGGTTAATAATTTGGTAAATTTGAAATAATTGAATCTATTCTTCAACTAAAAGTACGAATAAAATAGTGCATATTATGTCTATGGTTGCCGTAAATAAATTAAACCGGGTTAATTTTTCTATACACAACAGATAAAATTTCACTGCACAGCACTGGTTCCGTTTAAAACATGGCTGATTAAGTCTGCGCGAACGAAATGCGCGTACGAGATGCGTGTACTTATGTTGACAAGTAGAGTGGGCATTCTGATTGTTTATTATTCTGTGTTACAGCCTTATCAGCTACAATACTTAAAAATAAAGGGGGTGCCCCAAACTCAATCTTACTATATAAATAAAAAGATACATATTTTTTAAATGGAAGATCTGTATTTTAATATTCATTCTTTCGTTTTGAAGGGTTATGTTTTTTATTATGGGTCATTGGGACAGCATCTCCCAAATATAATTTTTCAATATAGCAAAATGCAATTTTCAATATATTTCCAAAAAGCATATGAATTTTCAGCAAATTAATAGAACAGTGTGTTCCAGTCTATACAGTGTGTTACTATTGAGCACCCACCTTCAGTATTTCAGAAATGCATGTGACATATTAGAAAGAAATTCCGAAATAGGTCGATTTTTAAATTTAGTTTTGCTTTTAATTTAGATTAAAGTAATTGTGATGACATTACCATGACGTCATCCATTTGTTTTTTAAATGGAAACCTATATTTTTTCTGTCAATATTATATAGACAATGAAATTCTATGAACGGCAGTATTTTTTCCTATTGCCCTAAAATTAGTAGTTTTTTATATACAAGGTCTTAAAAGTCAAATGATCAGTTGGATAGTTTCAAGAAACGATGTTTAATTTTTAAAAGCAGAAATAAAAGTATTGGTTATTTAAATAAAAATTTGTTTAAATAAGATTTAAAGTTATTTTTAAATTAAGTTTTGTTTAAAAACTTTAAATAAGATGCTTAAATTGAGATCCACATACTTTTTGGCTTATTGCCAACCTTTGCTTGTATTCTGCAATAGAGCTCTAGAATAAACGTCTACAGCTTACATGTGGATTGTCTTGCGCATCTATTAGCATGTTTAGTTGTAAGGTTAGCTTATTGCCAAGAATAAGTTTTATTTTTTTTAATAGTATTAATACTAATACAGTGTTCATTGTAAATTACAATTCGCTGAAACGTTTGTACAATATTAAAGTCCTTTATTTTAAAGTAGACAGACCGATAAACCAAGGAAGTTCACATAAATGTATTATTGAAAATTCATAGTCAGGAAACAACATAATAAATAACAAACAGATAACAAACATAATAAATAACTGTATAATGTATATATATATATATATATATATATATATATATATATATATATATATATATATTTATTTGATCTTATTTGATCCACTGGGCTAATCCGGCCCGCTCTCACATGTGACTTCAGCCGTCGTCGATGACAGATAGCATCGCATGGCATTTCATTTATGACTGAATTCTGCGGAGAATCAAGTGGGTAGCGAAGCTATTCAAAATTGTTTTTCCATTCAAAAAAATACATTTTTAATTATGGAATATTCAGCTGCGGAAAAAAATATTTTGAACATGTAAGCAGTGATTTTTACTTACCAAACTAATTTTTATTTGGTAAGTTAACAAAAATTGTTTTTTCTTTTTAGTTCAACCTTGTAAGTATTTTGTCTTTTTTAGCTCTTGATAATAATTGTAAACACAATTGAAAGCTCGAGAATAAAAAAATAGTTAACCAATAGCCCTATTATTGACTCCAACCCATCCAAAACAGTTATATATATATATATATATATATATATATATATATATATTATATATATATATATATATATATATATATATATATATATATACTAAGATATACTAAGATTTCGAAACATAAATTAATTTCTCAGAAATACAAATAATTTTACATTTATTTTTTACTTGTTCATGTAGTACTCCTAAAATTTATTATAATGATGTTATGCGTTTTCATTTGTTGTTATTCATATTCATTAGGAAATGGTATAAGCTTGTCTATCAGTGGACTATTCAACAAATATACATGAAAAATAAATAACAATTTAATCGTTTCATTGCATTTGTCCTTAATTTTTCTCGTGCATTTCTTAATGTTTACAAAGCTTTAGAGAAATATCAACAGACGGCAATTGGTGTGAAGTAGGAAAGACTATCGCCATTTTTTATGGACTTTTTATGCAATCTCTGAATAACAGTAATTTATATTGTAATAATTTCACCAATATTCATTCATTGTGAAAATTATGTTTTAGATACTACTAGTTGTTATTTTAAAACAAGATTAAATAGTACCCATACAGCGTAAAAACTTTCACATATAGGTACTATTCATTAAAATGTACTGTTAATGTAAAAGTTTGTTTTGTTATTTCAAAAATAAATCAGGAATGGTTTTTGTTGTTATTGAAAAATTATGGATGAAATGGAAGTTTAGAAGTTTTGGCGAAATGGAAAATTTCATAATTTAGTAAAAAGTTTCATTGAATACTTTTTTTTTAAATTGAATTTTTTTTAAAATGTTAATTTCTGGGCAGAAAAACAGTATAATAAAAAGTTATGTGACGGTTTTTCGTTGTGTTGGAACAAACCAATTTTTAATTCAAAGTTATACAATTAAAAAAATAAATACTTTGAATATTGTAAATAACATACATTTTTAAGTTTTAAAATTAAAAATTTAAGAATTTAATTTATTGAAAATACAAGATTTTATTGTGAAAAAACAAAAAAAAAAAAGACAGTTTGCAAATCAATGGCATCGAAATTTGTTTAGGCGTAGATGCAAAGTTACCCGTTCGTACTCCTTTCCCACTTCCCCCTAACTACATATTTCATTATGAAATTTTCATGATAGTTTTAAGCCGACGGCCACGGCACCACGCTGTGAGTTTATGCAGCCACCCTCTTAAACCGTAACCAAATCGCCCATTTGAACTGCTCTTCTATAAGCGTCTATATTCTTTTTCGACTTCAGCCGTCGTCGATGACAGATAGCATCGCATGGCATTTCATTTATGACTGAATTCTGCGGAGAATCAAGTGGGTAGCGAAACTATTCAGAATTGTTTTTCCATTCAAAAAAATACATTTTTAATTATGGAATATTCAGCTGCGGAAAAAGTTCAAATTGTCAAATGGTATTACCAAGGTAATACGCTTCGACAAATTCAGGAATTATTTGCCGGTGCATTTGAAGACCGTCCAACTCCTGCATTAAAAACGGTATGGCGTGTAGTAAATAATTTTGAAAGGCAGGGATGCGTCAACCCTCGCAGTCACAATCGTGATCCTGTTTTTGATGAAAATCACGAACAGAAACAGGTGATGATTTGTGCGTGTGTCAATGAAAATCTTACAATGTCCTGCAATGAAGTTGCTGAGGTAGTAGGCACAAGTGCTACTACAGTTAGAAGAGTTTTGAAGAAAAATGGTTATCGATCATATAAAATCAAAAAAAGTCATGAAATATTTCCTGAGGACAATATTCGACGCATGGAGTTTTGTGAAACGGTAATGGAAAAGGCTAAACATGGCTTTTCTCAACAATATTGTTTGTACGGATGAATCGACATTTCCAGTACTAAATCGTCATAATTCATCCCGCATACGTTATTGGTCTCGGGAAAATCTACATCGTTTTTTCGAAGTGCGAACACAGTATCCCCGAAAGTTAAACGTATGGGGTGGAATTTTGGGAGATAATATGATTGGACCATTCTTTATAGACGGAAACCTAACTGGAGCAAAGTATTTGGACCTACTACAGCAGCAAATTGTTCCGGAAATTCATAGAATCGCTGGCGACAGATTTGATGACATCTGGTTCCAACATGACGGGTGCCCTGCACATAACAATGCTTTGGTGCGGCGATATTTAGATATTACCTTCCCAAATCGTCTAATATGCGGAAGACAAGGAACTATCTTGTGGTCAGCGAGATCACCGGAATTATCACCCAATGATTTTTTCTTATGGGGACACGTCAAATCATCCATTTATGGTCATGACAGAGCTACTAATTTGGAAGAACTTAAATTAAAAATTGAACGTGCGTTCCAAAATATTAGCCCTAACACGCTTGCTAATGTACGGTCAAGTTTTTATGACCGTTTGGGTTACTGCCTTGCCCAGGAGGGTGGACTTTTTGAGCATATTTTGTAAATATTTTGTTTGTATTATTTATTTATATTTATGTATTATTTTATATTTCTTGAAATATATTTTTAGTTTGGAAGAATTTCGTTGTTTTTGTTTCAAAAAACATTACTTGTAATTTAGTATAAAATAAATCACCTCGAAAATATGTTTTTTTTTTATTAAAATAGTATAAACTACACACATTTTACAATACAAACTTTTGAAGTATCATTAATATTGAACGCATTTTGTTAAATTGACATAAATAATTATATTAAATTAGAATTGTTTTTCTGATAGGTTTTAGGAGTAAACTAATATCAAAACAAAACATATTCATAGCACTTTTTTTTACAAATACTCGACCTGCATTGAACTTAATTAAACTAACTAAACAAGTTTTGCTAGTCTCATTGTTTACTTTTCTCATCTGTCCCCTTTTCGGCATAAACAGTGCAACAAGTGTTTCGGCCCAGGATTGTATCAGCTCAATGTGCCCGTGTGTCTACTATCGTGGCGGGTATATGTGTATATGTATATATATATATATATATATATATATATATATATATATATATATATATATATATATACCATCAATTTAGCATCGTCTTGCAAAGTAGCATCTGTATATCGACGCTACTTTACAAGACCTTAATAGCTTTTTTCCTGTACTTGTTACAAGAAGTTTAACCATCTCAATAGTTAGAGATTTGATGTCGTGTTGGTACTTTAAAATATCCGCTTTCTTTTTTATCCCTTACTGAGTTATATAAGTTTATTCCAGAAAATGTTTGTCTAAAATGATGGTACAGTAAAAATTGATAGATGTCAGAAAAAATGTAACAGATATATGGAAAATTAAATCAAAATGTGATATTTTACAAGTTTCACATATAAATTATAAAGAAATAATATAATTATAAATTTTGCTTAGATTTTGAATTTCTGGCAAAAATTTCTGAAATTTTATTTTTGGCAATATAATTGTCAAAAATAAAAATTTTAAGTTGGCCATAAATGGTCATAAATTTTAATTTATGACATTGAGGCTTATTTGTAATTGGTCGCTATTTTAACTTATTTATAAATTCAATTGTTTTTGTGTTAAGAAAATTTCAGGAAAGCATTTATTAGATAAGGACATTTTTGTATTAATTCTTTTTGAGATGTATTAGCAGCAATTTTATTAACCAAACTAATTTTATTTGGTGAGTTAACAAAAAATTTTTTTCTTTCTAGTTCAACTTTGTAAGATATTTTGTCTTTTTTAGCAGCTCTTGATAATAATTGTAAACACAATTGTAAGCTCGAGATAATAAATAGTTAACCAATAGCCCCTTTTATTGACTTCAACCGATCCAAAACATTTATATATTTTTACCAAACGAGTCACCAGTACCTACTTCTTTTTTCTTATATATATATATATATATATATATATATATATATATATATATATATATTGAAATGATATTGTTGTTCATGAATTTCATGAAGCCATCACAATGTGGGTTCGACTCTGAAATAAAAGAGAGAAAAAGATTAGTAAATTGTTAAATAAATTAATTTTGACTTACCTGGTATAGTGTTAATAATTTCTGAATAGTATAGTTGCCTAGTGTATAGGTGAATCGTCTAAACCTTAAAAAGAACAAAAAAAGAAGAATTCTTAAAAAATATTTAAACATAGAAATTTTAAAAAAACGTCAGAAAATAAACTGTCAAGCAAGTCTGTGGGAGCTAAATTAATAGGGGTTTTGTTAAATAAGAAATTACAATGATGTGGAGATGAAAAGAATAAATTGTATTAGCATTGTAATAGAATAAGTTTTATATCTGAACATTTTTTTTTATAAATTCCCAAATTAGATGTGATTAAAGTGATTATGAGAAATTAATGTGGATTGACAAATGTGTCAGAACAGGACAGTTTTATGGTTTAAAAAAAATAGAAGACGAAAAGAAAAAGAACGTTGGTTGCTGTTAGCAACGGATAATAGGTTTTTTTGGGGAGGCCGACGAGGATTTTTCGACGAAGGGGAGCCCTGAAACTGTGGAATAGGTCGGGAGTTTTTTTTAACTCGTCTAATTAGAATTTTAGTTTTTCCACAGTTTCCGCAGCAGAGATATCCAGAATTTGTTCCAGAGAGTAAGAGAAACAATTTGACTTATAAATTATTATTGGAGTACAGAAATGTCATTTAAATTGAGAAAATTAAAATTCATGAATTAACATAATTGCGATAGGCCTTAAAAAAATTGAAAATAATAATGATCATTAAATTAAAAAATAGAATAGTACGTACCTTAACTTCCGAAGAGAGGATTGATATTCCAGTTTCACCGATTATTTTGCGAGTAGTTAGTTTTCTTTAAATAAATCAGAACTGTTTTAAAGTGAGGTTGGATAATAATTTTGGGGATCATTTGAAATTTTGATTATATTTGAATGCAAGTTAAAAGTCAGCGGAATAAAGTGTTCATTTTCTTTTTCTTTATAGTTCATTTAAACACTTTATAAAGTTGCAATATTTATTTAGTTTTTAGGTACTTGTAGAGAGTCTCCACATTTTGTAATAAATTTTTATTGTCACGACACTAAACCACATTAAGATTTATACGATTCCTAATTTTGTAAATTTTTAAAGGCAACCCAAGTTGCAGACGAATTTTATTGTTTATATTAAATTTGTTCAATATTAATAAATAACGTGCTTCATTTGGGTTAATTTATCAAAAGTCTAAAGTAAATTTTGGTTTAATTTCTTTTTGAACTCTACCAGGAGACTACAGAGTCGACGTCACACAGTGACAGATTGCTTAGAACACATAATTGAGCTAGCTGAGGTATATATTAAATTAAACAACGAACCACATATTTTAAAAATTACAACATTTATTATAAATAAAAATAAAATTAATAAAATACAATTTTTTCAATATATTATATATATATATATACCAATTTATTTGTGATAAATGTCTGTGTTTATTATATTATACATAACATTTAAACATACCAATGAGTTGTGTATCTAATAGAAGATTATTTCAGCTTCAATCTCGATTCAGATCAACTTGATAAACTTGATGCAGTTGTTGCTGACGCGATTCGCAACAATTTGGAAAACGGATCCGAGAGTGACAGCGATAGTAGCAATGATAGTAATGAATCCGCTAGAAAGAAAAAGAAAAAAAAGAAAACGCCGGAAGATGCCAGTGTAAACCAAGGACAAAAGGTAAGTTTTTCGGCCATGTTTTAGTACATATATACCGTTGATATTTTTAATAGCATTTGGTTACCATTTATATAACGCAACAACGTGTAAAGGGATTATATACACAGGGATTTTTATTATTATTTGTTGAAATTTATACATCTCAATTCTACTAAGAGAATAAACCCTTATATTTCAAGCAGAGACTTATGCAATCTTGCATTGCGCAAGAGAAATTAATATGAGATCTTTCGAACTATTTATTTATCGTATGATCATATGACATTTGACACATTTACATTTAAATTTACATATATTTTGTATAAAACGTAATACATAGGTTTACAAACGAACATCTAACTTATTTATATAGTCTATTAACTCTGGAGTCGCCATTAGGAAATCCTCTGACCTGCCATGATAGGATCTTTTGGGACACTGTTCTGTGATGTGACAGATGGTTTGTGGTTGTCCGCAGTCACAGAGTGGGGATGGTTGCTTACCCCATTTGTGCATCATGTAACCGCATCTGCCGTGTTAGGTTCTGATTCGGTTCAGCACAGTCCATGTGTTGGGTGGTAAGTCAAAACCTGGTAGTTTTTGTGTGATGCAGGGTAAGTTGCTATTTTGTTGTTCCATCCATTCTCGAGTCGAAGTGGTCGTCAAGTTGAACTTATTTTCCACAGCAGTCTGTGCTGTTTTTATTGGCGGTCGTCTGGAGCATCGACGGTTACGTTGGCAGCATCTATATCTTGATGGATTGACAGGATCTCGTTCCTAAGTATCTTTCGGTACTCACTAGTCGGGGAGTGTATGCGCCGTAGTTTGGGTGGTGGAATGTGGCTCAGTACTGGCAGCCATTGCGTAGGGATATATTTGATAACGCCAGCAATCATTCTCATTGTATTGTTCAATTGGGCATCTACTTTGTGTATATGTGGGCTGTTAAGCCAGGCTGAAGAGCAGTATTTCGTGGTTGAGAAGACAAGGCCCAGGGCAGATGATCGCAAGGTGGAAGCCGATGCTCCCCATCTTGTGCCGCACACTTTCTGGATGATGTTGTTTCTGGATTTAAGTTTTTTCGCTATTTTTGATAGATGTTCCTTGAAAGATAGGGTTCTGTCAAGAGTCACCCCAAGGTAGTTTGGTGTTTAATTGTAGACGAGTGTGGTGTTTTCGAATTGGATGTTGAGTGTTCTTCCTGCAAGCTTGTTATTTAGGTGGAAACTGGAAACCTCTGTTTTGGTAGCGTTTAGTTGGAGCCTCCATTTATGGAAATACTTTTCCACTGTGTGTAAGTCCATCGTGAGGATTTCTTCTGTTTCTTTAAATGACTTAAACTTTGTTGCATCGGCGTAACCAAACTTCCTTGATCTGGTTTCTGGTATATCAACGATGTACAAGCTAAGGAGAAGAGGAGCTAGGACAGATCCCTGAGGCAGTCCATTCTTCCGTTTTCTTGGGGTGCTGATGTCGGTTTCCATGACTACTTGAATCGTTCGGTCGGCTAGCATGCTGTTGAATATTCGAGTGGTGGATTTATAGGAGATTGTACGGAGGAGCTTGTTTTCTCTCCAGACTGTATAGTAAGCCGCTGTTAGGTCTATGAATGCGGCTGCAGTTTTAAGTTTTCTCTGGAATCTTGCCTCAATAAATGTGGTAAGTGAAAGAACCTGATCTGTGCAGCTTCTTTTCGGTCGGAAAGCTGCCTGATCAACCGGTATTGATTAAGTATCTTTGGACTAATTCTGTTGTAGGTAAATCGTTCTAGTAGCTTGAACGTCGCGTTGTCAATAGTAGGGCTTTTGGTCTGTAGTTCTTAGGGTTGTTCATTTGTTTTTCCTGGTTTTAATATGGCAATAACCTTCGAGCGTTTGAGTTCATGTGGTATGGTACCGGTCTTCATAATGTCTGTGAAAAAGTAAGCCATCCATTCTCTCGTATATTTGCTGCTGTTAATTAAGAATTCGGGATGAATATTGTCAAAACCTGGGGCTTTACATCCTTGAGAGCTATAGTGACTTCTTCGCAAGTGAAAGGACGGGAGTATTCGGTTTCTGTAGATTGGAATTTTAAAGTTTTGAGCTCTCGTTTTACCTTGATTGTGTGTGGCTTGTCTTTCGGGGTCCTAGATATCGATACCAGATGTGAGGCAATAGTGTTTGGGTTAATTGTTGTTTTGATCCTTGCTACGAAAGTTCCGCTTCCTAATTTTCTTAGTAGTGTGTCTATTCTTGCCTACTTGATGTTTGAAAATTAAGACTTTCTACAGTTTCCGTTCATTTTTGTTGTCTCGTTAGATCTAGGCTATGGAGCAGTTCTTCGCTGTTATAGGACCAACCAGGAATGTATTCTTTTCCATAGCCTCTTGGTATATGTTTATTGGCCGTGCTTATTATTGCTTCAACGAATCGTTTGCAGTTTCTGATAATAGGGGGTATCCAGCCTAGATTGAGGCTCCTTGTGGGAGGTGAATTTTCGAACTAGAATCGTCTGGGTCCTGTATGTTTGATATTCTTATGCCTTCCTTTCTTTTGGTTTCTTTTCTTGTTCTTATCGTTATTTTCTTATAGATGATGTAGATGATTATTAGAACGATGGCAAGATATAATATGATCGTCCAAATGCTGGGAATGTGGTAATTTTCTCTTTGTTCTATGATGGGTGTGATTCTGTTTGTGGGATTTTTTTTTAATTTTAAATTCTTCAGTTATTTTCATAGGTGAAACGCATAACTCTTTAAACTTTAATTTCGGCTCGGTGATTAATATTGGTTGTCCAAAAGTTCGATCTTGGAACAACAATTCTTGGTTTCTGAAAAGGATTGTACACTGTGTATTTTCGATCAGAAAGATGCCTGTCAGTGTTTTAATTTGAATTCCTTCAGAGCATTTGAAAGTTAATTTTTCCTCCATAGGAAATATTGCCAAAAACTGGTTCATCTCTGGTATGATTTCGATGTGATTGCCTTGGATGTCTGCCTTAATATATTGACAATTACTGGAATTTTCTTGTAAGATTATTTCTTTTTCGCATAGGTGTTCTTGGTTATTTTGTAGACGGCTTGGATATTGGAAAATTTTACCGTGTGTGCAGATGTCGTTGAGAGGTATTATTGTATTTTTATTTTTTAACAAATATCTTGTATTAGGTATTATTATTGCAAATTCTGACTCAATTTTTGTGAGTATAGGTAATAAATAGTAGAGATCAAAGATGTTCTCAAAATCGATAGGAATTGTCAGAAAATATTGAATTTGGTTTTCCTCTATTTTACAGGTGATTTCCAGAATGGATTCAAAATCTAAAATATTTTCGTGTTTTAATTCAAATCGTAATTGTGTTTTGTAAAATAAAGAGATTCTTTGTAACTCTCGAAATAGGTCACTAGATTGGATAATACTAGGGTGTAAGGTTTTGAGCTTACAAAAAGTAATAGAATTTTCTACAGTCTCCATTACATCAAGTATAGCATTATATGTGATAATGAGATCATTGAACATGTCTTTTAGATAAATAACGTTCTTAAATTTGATTTGAAAATCGACAGTGTTTTTTATTTCAAAAATCTTTGTTTAATGATTATTTCATTTGTTTAAATATCTTGAATGGTTTTTTATTGAAGTTATCTATGATTTGTTGACTGAGAGAATATTGATTAAGTATCTGATGTTCTAATTTTAGTTGATTAATTTTCAAATGTTCTAGTATTAAATTTATCTTCTCGCCATCTTCGGCGTCTAAAGTCTAAATTGCCTGTGATTGCTTTTACTATTGAACCAAAACCATTAATCAAACCTATTTTCCTTCTTGTTAAATTAATATGAATATTTAGACCGCTAAATTTTTCTTGTTTGCTATTTTTTATATATTGAATAATATTAACGTACTTGTACGTCTCTGATCTAAAGAATTTGCTGTTAGAAATGTTATTTTTAAGATACTCAAATTGCTTGTTCAGGTTGTCATATTCAGTTACAAGTGGTTTTAAATTATAAAAATGTACAAATGTATGACTAGATTTTTGGAGTTTTGCCGTTCCTAATTTTATAGGCAGAATGCCTAGGTTGTGGGCGATTTCGTTTATTTCGGCTGTTGTATGTCCGATTGTGGCGAACCTGGAAAAATATAAGTTTTCCGTTTAGGTCGTTTTACATTTGAAAGGTGAATGTTCTCGGTAGTATTTTTATGCCGCTTAGTAAGTTTTGCTGTTTTCTTAAATTTTTTAATGGATTTAATATTTTTTTTTATATTTATTTTTAGTTTTTTCTTTTATTTGTCTGTTTTGGACAAATACTTCGGTAGGAATTTCTTTTGGTAATTCCTCGCGTGTTTCATTTGCTTTATTTATAACTTTTGCTTTATTTCCTTAAAATTTTCTGTTAATATTAGAATATAATAATTTAATTTTAACCTTATGATTAGAAATATAATTATTAATTAATTGTTGCTTTAGGTCAATGTTAAATGGGAAGTTGGTGTCTAACTGTCCCGTAACTAGTTCATGGGGTTTCATTTTTGTTACGGCGTGGATAGTACTGTTGTAAGCTAATAATGCAAAGTTTACTTTTTGTTCTATTGGGTCGGATTTATACTCATTTTTATTGTTTAGTAACCTAATATGTTCTATAATAGTTGAATGAAATCTTTCAGCTATACCATTTGATTCTGGATGCTGGGAGGAGATAAAGTGGATTTTTACCTTGTGTAATACTAATAAGTCTTTAATGACTAAATTTTTTAGTTCTGTACCATTGTCTGAAATTATTTGTTCTGGAATACTATGATGAGTAAAGTATCTAATCAAAGCGTTTGCTACTTCGATACCTTGAGAAGAATTAAGTTTATAAAGTTGGGCATATTTGGAGAAGGAATCGACTATCGTTAGAAATTTGGTATTTTCAAGAGTAATGAAATCTAAATGTAAAATCTGAAATGGCTTAATTGCTGAAGAAGTAATGCTAAATATTGGCTTTATGGGATTCCTATCATATTTTTGTTATTTGGCATATTTCGCATTCATTAATATAAGTTTGTATAGAAGCTCGTTGATTGGGCCAATAATATAATGATTTAATTCGGTTATCCGTTTCATATAAACCTCTATGATTTTGCTTGCCTTCATGATAGTTTTGAATTATTTCTTTAATTTCGTTTATAGGAACATCGATAAGTTTCTTAGTGCAATTAATAAATGATATTTGAGAATTTTTAAAATATTTTTGGAGAACAACCCTAAATTTCTCATATACTGGGTCTTCAAAATAAAGGTGAGATTTTACTTTGGGTATGGTATATTCTTTAATAAAATCAATAACATCACGCTCAAAATTGTTTTTTGAGAACTGGACAAGAATTCTTTGCCTTTTATCAAATAATTTGATTATAGTGGGACTAGCCGGATGAAAATTGACTTTAGAGATAAAAATTTGGTTAATTCCCATGTTTACAGGGTTTTCGGAATAGGAAATTCGGGAGTAGGATTTTCTACATTGGTGTGTATTGTCTCACCGTCATCAGGGTTTTCTTCCTGTCTATTATCTTCATCTATTTCAACAATTAGCGATTCTGTATCTGGTTCATTATTAAGATCTTGTTGAGCTTGTTCATTGAGTGTTGCCGTATATTCAAAAATATTTTTTGTGTCTTCCAAATTTTTTGTTTCGTTGACGTTTAGTTCTATTCTGGATAATGTATCACAATTTGTATTTAAAGATCCTTTTTTATAAATAATTTCATAATCATATTCTTCTAGTTTCAAACGCCATCTTACTAGTTTAGAGTTGGGATCTTTTAAGGAAAATAACCACTGTAGTGGTTTATGATCAGTAATAATAATAAAGCGTCGTCCAAATAAATACGGGCGAAAATATTTGACAGCCCATACTATTGCCAGTAACTCTTTCTCAATTGTGGAGTAATTGATTTCTGAGTTGTTCAAAGTTCTGCTTGCATAAGCAATTGGCAAGTCGGATCCAATCTTTCCTTGACTAAGTACGGCTCCTAGCGCAAAATTACTAGCATCTGTAGTGAGATTGAAAGAACGGGAGAAGTCAGGATACTGTAATATGGGTTCATTTATGAGAAGTTGTTTACAAGTTTCAAAACATTGGATGTAATCTGAACCGCTTACATTGATTTCAGTATTTTTCTTTGGGCGAATAGTTAGTGGTTTAGTAAGTTTAGAAAAATCTTTGATAAATTTTCTATAATAACCTAAAAGTCCTAAAAATCCTTTTAATTGTTTAGTATTTTTGGGTATTGGAAAATTTTTTATAGCGTTTATTTTGTCTGGGTTCGGCTTAACACATTCTGGCGTTACGATGTGATCTAAATATGCTACTTCTTTCTTTAAAAATTCAGATTTATCTATTTAAATTTTGAAATTTGAATCTCTTAATCTTTGAAACACTTCTCTTAAATTAACTAGATGCTCCTGAAGACTTGTACTAAATATAATTATATCGTCAAGATAAACCAAACATTTTTCATTTTGTATACCTCTCAGGATATTATCCATAACCCGTTGGAATGTTGCTGGGGCGTTACGGAGTCCGAAAGACATTCGCAAAAATTCGTAGTGACCATTTTCTGTATTGAATGCAGTTTTATGAATGTCGCTTTCATCCATCTCGATTTGATGAAACCCTGAAGTGAGGTCGAGTGTTGTGAAGAATTGACACCGTCCAAGTTTATCCAATAGGTCACTAATGTTAGGTAAAGGGTATCTATCACCAAGTGTGATAGCATTAAGACGTCGATAATCTATTACGACTCTAAACTTAGGTTTCTTGGAGGCGTCCATTTTTTTTTTGGGACCACCCATACAGGAGAGGACCAAGGCGAATCCGAAGGTCCAATAATATCTTGATCCAGCAGTTTCTGGATTTGATTTTACACTTTCTTCCTATAAATTTCTGGGTATCTATAGGATTTTGAATATACTGTTATATCGTTTGTTGTTTTTATTGTATGTTTAATTTTATTAGTAAAAGTTAATTGGTTTCCTGCGACATGAAGATATCGGAATATTCTTTTATTAACTTTAATATTGAATTTCTTTCCTCAAAATTCATATGATCTGTTCGAACTTGATCTTGTTCGAAATTTGATCGTATTCAGCGAACTTTTTGACCATGATTGGAGAAGTTACATCCAATTTAAAATAATTTTCAGAAGAATTCAAAATCGTGCAAATAGCCTTATTGTTTTCTACCGTCGCGACGGTAATGTCGTAAGGCATTCAGGAATTTCTAATTTACCGATTTATGTATATGGTATAATTACATCGCTATTTTTTATATTTCCAACATTTAAACTGATAACTTGTTCGGTTCGTGGCGGCACTACTATACAATTCGTGTTGCCACTATTCCCGGCTGTATAATAATTTAATTTTATCTTACTCTGTGAAGTAATTAAAAAATTATTGGCCAAATCAATTTTTGCATTTAATTTTCTTAAATTATCGAGGCCTAATAGGCAGTGAAAATAGTCATGGAATTTAAAAACGCAATAACTTAAATTTAATTTATTTTTAGTATTAAAAATTTTTGATAAGGGAATTTCAGTACAGTATTTTTCCTGTTTTGCTCCAAGTGCTGTTGAAATTGGAAAGGGTTTACGAAAAATTGAATTTTTAAAATATTTTTCAACGACCTCTGGGGTTACAGACGATTTTGTGCTCCCAGTGCCAATTAGTACTTTGAGATTATGCTCAGGAAATACAATGTACGGCAATTCACTTTCGTTATTTATCAGATTTAAAAGTTCAACTTGAGTAATTATGGATTTTCCGATGCTTCGTTCTCTAAAAAATTATTCTCATTAGTTAATTAAACTTCCTCGGTATCGCCAATATTATGTAGCTCCGCAGCTATAATATTTTGTGGTTGACTTGAAAATGTATTATTGAAGCGTTTTTTATTTCCAAAATTTGTTGGTCTAAAAGTATTTTGACTAGTGGTACTCATTGGAGTTGGGGCTTGAAATCTTTGATTTGGATTTGATTTAAAGACATTACTACTTCTTTATATTATGTTATTTGTAAAAATATTAGTTCCTCTGTTATTATTTGAAAAAGAGGTTGATGCTGATGGTTGTCTTGTTGTTTGTTGGAAGTGTGTGGAGTTTGTTATAGGTGGGGCTTGAATTCTTTGTCGAGGTTCATTGACTGTAAAGGATCTGTTCGTCTGGGGAAATTTTTTTTAAAGTTAAGATTTGGTCTTGGATTACGATCATTTTGAAAATTTGGCTTTGTTTGCGTATAATGTGAAGAATTGTTTTTATTTAGATAAATTTGAAGATCGTTAGTTAAAATACTTAGTGATTAATACCGATTGGGTTTTTAATTTTTATACCTTTTATAAAGGATTTTAACAAATTTTTTGTGATCCATGGTATACAGCCAGCTACAGGAACTTAGTTTCCTTGTGGAAAATAGAGATGGTTATTTCGTTTAGTTTTTGAATATTCTCGGACAATCGTTACTTACATAATCGTTTAAATTTTTCATTCTCGGACAATCGTTACTTACATCATCGTTTAAATTATTCATTAATTAAATTAATATGAATATTGTTTCACTAACAATGTATTCAGTGATTACAATAATTTATATACTATGAAATAAAAACTAATAATCGAGAAAAGAGAAAAATTGATAAAGTGATCTTAATAATATATACTGTTACTATCGGAATGTGTAGATAAATTTTGAACATTTTTAACAATTAAAATACAATTTTATCGCTGTTTTCACACCCTGCATCGCTTATTGAAATTTATTATAGAAATTTTTGTTTCAAAAAAACTTGAATAGAAAGATGAATGATATTGAAAAGAAATGTAAAAATTAAATTTAAATAACCTTTTTTTTAAGGAGCCCCTTTCAAAGGAAGAATTAGCGAAGAAAGCGTGGAGGAAAGATTCGCTGTTACGAGGAAAATTATCATCTTCCGAATCCAATGATTCTGCTGCATCGGATTCAAATGATGCAGATAAAAAACCTAAAAATAAAACAAAACACAAAAGGTAAGGTATAAATTGTTAAATTTTACAGTTTATTATAATTTTAATGTACTTTTATCGCTTTCTCATGTTTATATTATTGTGAATATAAACTTGCTATGGCGAATCTCAATTGGTAAGTCTTATTTAAGCATGCAGAGGATAATGGTAAGGAGGATATACATACTACAATAATACTAATGCAAAATAAATATTTTTTACTTTTTTAGTGAATGCAAAAACTATAAATAACTTTTGTTCCTAAATTTATTTTATGATCCGATATCAATCATAAAGAATTTGAATATTCAGGGTTCGGATAAAGTATGGAACCAACTAAATACATATCTTTGAATAAAAAAAGACGCTATTCATGAAATTTTGCGTGTAAGTGCAATGACACATAATGCTTCTGACGGCATATTTTTTGTTACTTAAATAGGACACACTCTATAATTTTGCAGATTTTAAAATTACTTAATATTCCTAATTCTTACGTACCAAGTGTGGTAGAAAAAATTGTTAAAACGAGAAATAAATCACTTTACAATTAAAGAATAGGTAAATTTATTTACTAAGGCCAATGATAATAATAATTTAAATAAATCACTTCAAATGTTCATAATGCTCTCTGTTCGCCCCTGACAATGAGCAAGCCTATTATTAAATTCGTGAGTCACTCTTTCCAAGACGTCTCCCCGTACTAGTCCACATTCATCAATAATTATTTGTTTCAAATCCTGAAAACATATAAAAACATGTTGACGCCTAATGTAAACACATGATTTTAGATAACCTTAAAGAAAAAAATCTAAAGGACTAAGGGCCGGAGAACGTGCAGGCCACTGTATGAATCCTCTACGTCCAATCCATCGATTTAGAAAATTCGCATTCAAAAAATTTCTAACTCGTCGATAATAGTGGGAAAGCGCTTAACTTTGTTGAAATTAAAAAATTTGTGGTTGACATTCTGTTAAAGTGTAGTAATAATTTGGTTATTTAGTAAATCTAAGTACTCATCACCAGACAAGTCTCCGTCTATGAAATGGGTTTATAAGCCTATTTTGGACAATTTCCATTTAAACATTTAACCTTTTTGGATGTTCTAACACGATCACCATAACCGATTATCGTTAATATTTCAATACTATCTTTTTCACTTAAATGAACCATTTTTATTCTACAACTTATTACTGTGAATTGGCTTGTCAACAGGTACCTACTAGATAGTACTCATTTATTTTTTACTATGCTCCTTGTTTGTGTTTTTGAGTTCTTCTACATTGTATCGTTCATGTTTAGAACCTATTTACTTTTGTGTATATCTTTTCGAGCGAAGTTAAATTGTACAATCGCAATTAAGCACCGAATTTTTTCACTTTGTTGGGCTGTGTTATCATTCATGTTCCATACCATGCAGGTTAAACGTTTACTTTGTATTCCAGTTCTTCCTTTGATGGAATTTTTAGTTTTTATTGACGCTTATAAAATAAAAGTATTTGCTTCGTTATGTAGTTACAGCAATCTGCTGATTCAGCTGTCAATTCATCTGTTGTTTCATCTGTTGTTTCTTTAGTTTGCTGTGTAAACACATTTCGGCATAATGTCAGGACAATGATTAATTCCGTTATTAAATAGACTAACTCGGTTATTTGATACTCAAAAGAATTAAATTTTTCTCAGAAATAAACTTCGTATCTTAATAATTGCATTTCGTTCTGTTTACTGCCGTAAACGCAATATACAGGATCAATTGGGAGGAGTAATTAAGAATTAATTAAGTAATTGAATAATCAGAAGCGGGGCTTCTGAGGTAATAAAAAAATCTTTCTTTTCTACATAGAGGAACCGTAACGCAAAGGTTTTATTTTTTAATAATTTTTTTATTTTTGAATGTTTCGGATACACAGGCGAAGTGTAAACGTGTACTTTGCGCATGTATTAGTCATAGCTGGTTAGAAAATCCACAAGCTCTAGTTATAAACATTTACAATAACTTTTTTAACTTGATCTGGATATGTGGTTAAGGTTGATCTTCACCCTCGATTAATTTGTTTCTGATCCTAGAGATGGCTCTACTGCGGCATACTACTGTGGTAATTTTTTTAACTTAATCGTAGATTTCTACATGACGACTCTGTAATATTTTCAAACCCTAATATAAATTACAGTTTTCTATAATTATATCCATTGGCTGAGGTGCCAAGTTGTGCAGACAGTAATAATTTTATCAAATACCTAGTAGACCAAATAAGCAAAGATATCTTTAACAACATCTTTATGTATAATATTTTACTGCTCCGCTGTGTCAATCGGAATGTATTAAAGTTACGCATTTGCAAGAACATAATCCACACCATATCATTGAAAAATGACACATATTTATTATGTAAACATTTTTATCGACAAAGAGGTACTTAGCGGCGCTATCTGTGAATATCGTATTACCACTAAATTTATACATGCAATCATATATTAGATTTTTGTTGATAGAATAGTTAAAAATTAAATTATCTGGTATTATTTAATATTTTAGTGGGATTTATATGAAAAATGGTCAATCGTCAAAAATGTTATTTAAAACATGCGAACATGTCTTTCTTTTGGTCTGTTTATTACTGGTTTCAGGTTTGTTATCTTCCTTATTAGTGCGTCTTTTTCTCTTCTTTGTATGTGTCCAAACCATCTCAGTCTGTGTGGATTAATAAATTTTACTATGTCTTCCCCTTCGGTTATATTTCTATTTCTTATTTCATGCTTTATTAGTCTTCTATATTCTCCTTGTTCGGGCTTTATTGGGCTGTTTATTCTTATCATTTTGCTTTTAATAATTCTTACTTTTTCTTTATATTTTACTTTTTATTTATATTTTTATTTTCTTTATATCTATTTTCGTACGACATATTACTTTCGCTACGTATGCTATCACTGGTCTAATTGCTGCTCTATATATTTTTGTGTTTGTTTTTTGCTGTTTTTTATCTTTAAGTAGTGAATGATATTTCCAAAACACGATGTTCTTCTCTCACCTTGTGTGCGTGGTAGTGTCATGCGTTGGATGTACGATTTGGGGTAGTTGATGCCTATTTAGTTATCACGGTTCTATTTGGTCTAATTAGTTCTTCAGTTTCCGTATTCGACCATTTTATAAAGCCAAATGAGTATGTGAAAAGTGGTATTGCGTATGTGTTTATTGCTTTTACTATGTGCTTGAAATTAAGTTTGCTTTTGAGTATTAGTATCCCAGATTTAGTCATACGGCTCACACTCCATCTAAGGGGAAAATTGACTCATCCCAGATACCTACGGTATCAAAAGGATTGAGCTCTGGTGGGACTCTTTCCGTGTTACCGAGCCCAAGGTGGCTTGATATGTTGGAGTATCTCCCAAAAATTTTCGTACACATCTGGACGTTGAGGGTACTACAGCTTTCTGCATAGTCTTGTAGAGATGTTCATTCAGACCTAGCTTTTTTATGTTTTCTAGGAGTTTCTTTGGAATTACTCCAGTAGTAGAGAGAATAATAGGTATTGTCTGGGTACTTTCCATTCTCCACTGTCTTCGTATTTGAATTTCCAGATCCCTGTACGTGGCGATTTTTTCGTTCTGTTTAACACGAAGATTATGGTTGTTGGGTATCGCCACATCAATTAATGTTATTTGTCTCTTTAGTTTAATAACTAGTATGAGATCTGGTCTATTATGTGCCACTGTTTGTTCTGTTAGCACAGTGCGGTCCCAGGATAGCTTGTAGTTGTCATTGTCAAGTATACTCTCAGGAACGTATTGATAATATGGAAGATGGTTTGTTTGAAGAAGTCCCAGTTTGATAGCTATCTCTTGATGAATGATCTTTCTTACTGAGTCGTGCCGTTCCTTATATTCAGTTGCAGCAAATGCCTGACAGCCCCGGTAAGATGTTTGATGGTTTCCTGAGCTTAACATCCATATCGGCATTTGTCATTCTGGACCTGAGGGTCTTTGACGATATATTTCAGGTAATTTTTGGTTTGTATAACCTGATCCTGAATGGCTAGTAGTGAATCTTCTGTTTCAGGGAACATCTTTCCTGACGTCAGCCAATAGTTCGACGCTATATTGTCGACATGGTCTTGACTGACCTCATTGGGATGTCGCCCATGCAGAGGTTCACTCATCAAACAGAGAAAGAAATAGGTATGAACCCTGTGACTGTAAGAGAGATGATCGTGAAGATGACTGGAGGAAGTACGGAGGAATGGAATAGTGTTCACAATTACATCCGAGCAGTCATTAAAAAGAAAGAAGAAGAAGAGAAACACCAACCGAGCCAACGACAGAGATAAGATCTAATTACTATTTTAATGGAAATAAGCCACAATTGAAGGTTAAAATAAGTTTATTGACGTTTGAATCTTTGATCTTTGATCTTGCACTAATAACTTGTTTATACTCCAACAATTAATAGAAAAAAGAATAGTAGTTGGTACCAAAGTACATCTAGCCTTCATCGACCTAGAAAAGGCGTATTATACAGTTCCAAGACTTAAATTGTGGCAACAACTCGACATTAGTCCATACCTTTTAGGAATAATTACAGAAGTATACAGGGAGAACACTACTTACCTAAAAATCGGAAATAGACTATCAGAGCCAATAAAAGTAACTAAAGGACTAAAACAAGGATGCATAATGTCACACTCACTGTTTAATTTATATATTGAGGCAGCCCTCCATAATTGGAAAAACCACTGCCTGGGAATGGGAATCCCCATAAGAAATGACGTACTGTTCTTCCTGAACTTTGCGGATGACCAAGTCGTCCTAGCTCAAGATTTTTATGATCTAGAATTTATGATAAAGCTTCTATACAGAGAATATGTAAAATGTGGGTTACAGCATGAAGAAAACAGAATATTTAGTTATCAATTCAGATGCAAGGTTTGAAGTGTTGATCGACGAGGACGTGGAAATCAAACAAGTGGAAAAATTTAAATATTTAAGTGCACTCATTACTAAGAACGGCTTGGGACAAACCGAAATTAAACACCGAATTACTCAGAGACGTAAAATTGTAGGATATCTGAACTCCTTATGGTGGGATCGCAACATTTCCAAAAGGAACAAAAAAAGAATAGGGCAAACCATGGTCGAATCAGTTCTTTGTTATGGCTCTGAAGTATAAACAATTGTCAATGCAGACCTGAAGAGAAGATTGTTAGCAGTTGAAATGGATTATTTGAGAAGAACTGCTAGAACACCAAGCCAGGAAAGGAAGACCAACGCTACAGAAACGGTCATTGACAGAATAGAAAAAAAGAGGTTCAAAATGGTTTGGACACCTATTGAGAATGCCTGACGAACGTTGGCCCCAAAAACTTCACAAATGGATGCCCCCCCGGAAGAAGAAAAAGAGGTAGAACTTGACGCTCATGGAATGAAGGAATTAGAAGAGCATGCCTTAAACCGGCAGAATTGGCGGAGAAGAACGGGAATACGGCGATAGCCGTCTCCAAAATAAATTGTATTTACAAGTTGGCTTATTCCCATTAAAATAGTAATTACTTTAAAAGCCACAAGAAAATAGTTTCAGAACAATAGATAAGATTTAGATAAGAGAAGTGAGTGTTCCAAAAATGTCTTCACCCCACTTTCGGAGTACGGTACGTGCGACAGTCAAATGCACACAAGTAAGAGAGGGTGGTTTTAGTTGGTAGGCAGGATAATAGATACCTGAATCTTTGGCACTGCTATCTTTAGTACTTTAAATTAAACTAAAACCCAAATTTTATGGACTCAAAATGGAGGTAGCATAAAAAAATTTCAAACCCTCCCCCCCTCAGACAAATTCTGTGTACGATACTGGTTATGCAAGAAACACTATTTTTATAAATACTAAAATAATTAACCATAAACGCCTAAATAGGTTTTTAAAACTAAATAGGTTTTTTATAGATATATTACTTATAGAGTGTAAATTCTATGATATCCTACTTTCAAAATAAAAGTTGCAGTATCTACTATTCTGTAACTCTGTAAGTTTCAGCATGACCGGTTCAAAGTTCAAACCGATAACATTCCTATTAAATTTTGTTGTTATCTGCCAAAGTGTTGTACAAAGTAATTGATATGGCAACCCTGTTAGTGTGACGTTTTGCTTGAAGCGTTTCGAAGCCGAACGTAATGCTATCTATCGATGATAAATACTACCATTGCTTCAGATGGAGCCATCTCCCTACATTACGATTTGAAGGCGGCAGTTCAAGACATAATTCTTGTTTAACGAGATTTTTCATATGTTTAGGAAAAAATATTTAACTTTTTGTTGCAAATATTTTCCACTTTTACAGTTTTAAATATGTTGTTATTAAAAAAATTTTCGGTTTCTTACCGGTAACTTTATTATAAGCCGAAACATATTATTTTTTCCTATTGGAACAAAACTGTAAATTCAAAAATTTTCAAAAAATTCATAAGTATTTCTTATAATCATATCTTGATGCTGTAAACAAAATAAACAAAATCCTATGTTTGGTTTTCCCGCTTTATACTTGGAAAAAAGTAGTTTTTTTGAGTTTTTTCAAAAACGAAAACATGAAGTTTGTTTAAAAGTTGTCAAAATACTTCTAGACATCACATATACCTTCTCAAATTTTTTCAAATTTTTTGAATTTGGGGTTTGTCTTTTGGGGGGTGCAGATCAACCTTAAAAAACGCAAATTAAAAAAAAACTTCTACGGCGAATAGGATCCAAGAAAATAATTTTTTTTTTAATTCGAATCTCCTTGTTTATAAACATTATGGCTTGAAATTTGTACAGATTTCAATCAAGAATCTTAATTTTATGATTCAATTTATAATTTTACTATCAGCAACAGCCACCTAAAATAAAGGACTTACATAAGTATTTTTAGCTAAGTTGGAAGGGAATCAGCTCTAGCTTGAATCATTTTTTAAAATTGAGTCTTCAAATCGGAGCGCGCTGTAAAATTTTGCTCCTTTGGAGCTCCTTTTTTAATTTGGGGTAACTCGTCGAAATAATGACATCTGGCACATTTTCATTGTCCTGGACAATCGGGAAATGCCGGAAAGCTTAACATGTATTCTTTAAAATTCCATTACTATGAATTAATAATAAATTAACAATAAATCATTTTTTACTTTTACTGTAATAAATAATTGATGTTTTACAACAAAATTGTTTAAACAATTTCGTACTTTATGATTCAGTTAATTGTTTTTATTTCAAATGTCTGTAATATATACGTGTATACAACGTATAATATTATTATGTGTAGTATACCCATTAAAAAGAAGGCATTTATTAGAGTGTATTTTGTTAATCAACTGAATCATAAAGTATGAAATTGTTTTATTGTAAAATATGAATTGTTTTATTATAGTAAAAGTAAATGATTTATTGTTAATTTATTATCATTTTACTTATATTCATAGTAATTGAATTTTAAAGAACACAACGTGTTAAGTTTTCCGAGATTTCCCGATTTTCCAAGACAATGAAAATATGCCAAATGGTATTATTTCGACGAGTTACCCCAAATTAAAAAAAGGAAGTTTTAAGTTGCTTACAAACCGCGATAATGCAAAATTTTAGAGCGCCCTCCGATTTGAAGACTCAATTTCAAAAATAAATCGAGCTAGAGCAAATTCCCTCACCACCTTACCCAGAAATACTTATGCGAGCACCTTCACTTTATGTAGTTATTTATTAAGATCTTTGAATAAATAGTAAAATTATAAATTGGATCATAAAATTAAGATCCTTGATTGAAATCTGTAAAAATTTCCTGGTCTTAAATGTTTATAAAAAAAAGGAGATATGAATTTTAAAAAAATTATTATCTTGGATACTATTGGTCGTGAAAGTTTTTTTAAATATGCGTTTTTTAATCACCTATCCAGATGAACTTATTAAAATTAATTGTAAAGAAAAATAAAGAAGTTATTATAAATGTTTATTACTATCAAAATTACTTTTTAACATCATTTACAACAATTTTGAAATAAATAATATTTTTTTTGGATAAATCCAAAGTTGAAACCTTAAAGAATTCATTCTACTTTAGTAAAATGTTTTAGGTCCATTTTTTGGGTAAGAACATTTGTTTAAATAATTCGTCTCTGGGATAAACAATTAACATTTTACATAAACTGTTATACATGTCCGGCTCAAATTTAGCACACATATTGACACCTATGATGGCGTCATTGTCACAAATTTTTGGATATTTACAATTGGTATTGCAATCCTTACAAACATTTATTCAATATTGCCAAAACCACCCGTATTTAGCTTAGTCGTTTATCGGTTTTAATTCTTAAAAAATAAAATTGAAAGTTTTTTTTGCTCTAAAATCTCCAGTTTACCTACTATTTATAAAATTTAATTTGAAAATTATATAAGCAAAATACTGAGTTTTGGGTTTACCCACTGTTTATAAAAAACAATGCATATCTGGCTGTATCTTTTTATGTATTTATCATTAGAAAGACCCCTCCCTTTCATTTAAAACGTTTAGATATCTGCTAAACTTTTTTTCATACTTTTTTATAAAAAGTTAACTAGTAATAAACAGTATACCTAAAACGGTTTCGTTACTGCAAATAATAAATATAGAGATCGCCGCTGAATCTTATCAACTTCTGTTATAGTTATCAAAGTAAATAGATCAGAGAAATAAGAATTTTTCCGTGACATTCGTTGATACAGTTATCTAACAACTGCTTTTGATAAATTTGGTGATAACAATATGTAATAAAGAAAATATGCAAAATATAGCTGTTTGATTTTAAATACTAAAGATGAAGGTCAGTAAATTATACCGAAAAGTGACATAATTTTACTAAAAAAGTATAGCAAATCCTTTAAAATAAGGGTTTGCAAAGTTGTCTTTTGTTAGTTTGTTGGTTAATTATTACAAAAATAACTTAAAAAGTTGATTTTTTGAAAATTATTAATAACTTTTCTAAAAATGCAAATGCAAAAAACTTTGATTTTGCTTAAGAATAACACCAATATCACAAATATTCAGCTTTAAAATTTGAAGAAGTTTCACGTAATAGTTACTGAACACTGAATGCACCAGACTGAAGAAAAATGCTTTCAAAATTCACCAGAGCTTTGTTTATAAACAATAAGCAATTAAAAGAAAAGGAAACTATTCAATAGACTAAAAATTCAAGTTTAGGCAAAAAAAATTAAAAACGCTTCATTTAAGAATGACCCATCCATGAAGCGCCAAAGATAAAGGGTTTAAAACCGAAACGATTTTACGTTTTCAAAAACTGAATTCATAAATTCAAATTTCTAAAAGTCGCAATATTTCCGTTTTTAATCAATGAAAATTGATGTTTTTTTTTTTTAATTTGAGGAACTTTATGACATAGATCATAAAGATGCATTTAGTTAATTTGTGAATTGTTTATTTACCCGAGTAATTTGTTTAAACAATTTATAATAAATGTTTATTTTAAATAATTATTTAGGTATTATAGTTATAAATATGTTATAATAATATGTTACTAATAAATTTTACAAAAAAATAATTTTTTATTTGAAAATTAAATCTTTACGTGTGTAACCGATTCAAAAGTTTTAAAATATTTATTATTATAATTCCTAGTAAATATTCAAATCAACGTTGCTCAC